>NW_017308760.1:4686-5736 GCF_000935625.1 Nanorana parkeri | reverse complement strand
TATATCAACCTCCTCCTCTCTTCCTCCCCTGCCTGCTTATAGTGTACTATGAATGGGCTGAATAGGGATGCTGTGTGTGTGTCCTGTATTGTGTGTTTTGTGTACTGTATTGCGTGTGTATTGTGTGTGTACTGTATGTGTATTGTGTATGTGCATATTATGTGTTGTGTGTGTAGGTATTACGCCTCAGTCACACACGTCTATGCGGCGTGCACCCCTGTAAACAGTTGATCCCGGGAGGGAGAGGTGCTGCGAGTGATTCCGCGCTGCAGTCTGTTCTCCTCTATGGGAGGACACGGCTGTACGGTGTCATCTGTTTCTAATGGATCCTGTCTATGTCCAAGTGTGGACACCCACATAGATGTGAAGTCTGGGTGTCTGTATGAGACTGTACAGCCGCGTCCTCCCATAGGGAAGAACAGGCTGCTGCGCACAACCACATGCAGTACCTGTCCCTCCCGGGATCAGCTGTTTACAGGCATGCCGCATGGACGTGTACACCCAATGTGAGTGAGTAGGGTTGCCACCCGTACGGGTTTCACCCGGGCAGTACGGGTTTGCAATCATGTGCCCGGGTCTGTGCCCACATCCTGCCCGGGCACATCATTCAAACGGTACAATGCCGCATAGTATACTAGCATATCTTGCAGCAGACGCCGGGTGGCGCTGTTTCCTGTCCCTCGACCCTCCCTCCCCTGTTTCTCTCCTCCGTGGCTGTAGTGGGAGGAAGTGACATCAGGCAGAGAGGGAGCCGTGTCATACATTTAGACAAAGATTTGAAAATGAATAAAGATTAAATGTAAAAGCCATTACTGGTGCTGATTTAACTCGGAAGAAATGTCCTATTGGTGGACCTTATCTGCTACAGGATTGCTCCAGGCATTTAAAATAGACTATGCTACATGCAATGCACTTGCTGTCAGATGAAGGTAACAGCAGAGTGCACACAAAAAAGTGATGTATTGTTCTGCGGCTGTCCTTAAAAGGACTACAACCCAAATAGGGGTGATACACATCGCCCATCCAGGACCCAGCCTGGATTTATATATA
>NW_017308760.1:0-4633 GCF_000935625.1 Nanorana parkeri | reverse complement strand
TTTGCTTCTTGTTCTTTTAAATTATTCTGACTATTTTCATTTACCTATTAGTAATGACATAAAAAGTTTCTAAATAAGAACAAAAAGAATGGAGATACTACAGAGGATAAAGTAGTGTGAAACTGGCCTAACTGGTGTATGCCTGACTTTTTTATCTGTGGGGAATGGGGGTAGCGGTGAATGTGAGTGATGTCACGTAAGGTGGTTTAGCTGCACACTATTCTTGTACCTTTTTTGTTCTTTCTATTGATGCAGACTTTACCAGACTTTAGCAAAAAACTGCCCGATATGTGCTAAACACATCAAGCTTAAAGTTATAATCTAAAAAAAGGGAAAAGACCCAGTTTAAAAGAAAAAAAGTACCTCATCTGTTGACATTTGAACACCTAGCTATCAATTAGTTGTTGTGGACAGAAATTGTGGGGCGTATAAGTGGGGCCTCAGACCCTTCATATGCTTGCTGGGAACTTTTTCACTATTCTAAATGTGCTTTTATATGAACAGAAATAAAAATCTGTAGAATTTTAAATGTTAAAAGGTTATGTTTTGTTGGTTTATATATGATATACTCTTTAATGTTCCTAGATAGTATCTTTAAATTCCCATGTGAAATTATGGTATGCTTAGTTTTTAATTAGGGATGTGTTAGCATGACTAAAAAATAATGCCACTATGTAGTTGTATATTATTTGGTCACAGTAAGCACCCATAGGAGCAAAGGGCTTGTGCATGCTTGCGTGCAGTTAGAAGGCATCAGTTGTTGATGGTAGTAGCTTAGTAACAATGTAGCCAACAGTCTGGAGGCTTTACATAGGCCTGCTTGCTGTAGTTGCAGTGAGGCAGGCATTTGTGTTTTGCTCTGGTGTACTGTAAGAGAAGTAGAAAGACAGCATGCAGGACACCGAGGTGATGAAAGACAAATGTCAAGAGGATGATGAAGAATCTCTGTCAGCCAGAAGAAATTAGTTGGTCCAGATCAACTGGGAGAAGTAGCCTCTATAACAGGGGTAGCCAAACTTTGGCCCTCCAGCTGTGGTGGAACTATCAGTCTCATGAGGCATTACAAGATTCTGACAGCCACAGGCATGACTTCCAAAGGCTGATGCATGATGAGATTTGTAGATTCACCACAGATGGAGTGCCAATATTTGCTCAAAGTATGCTCTATAAGGTGTTAAATGTTGTAGGTCTGAGTCCAGCTGACAGTTTAAAAGAAGGATCCCTGCATGCAAACAGGTTTACTTTAAAATATTTAGGTAAGAGACACCACACACCAAATTGGACTACCTATAGCTTTTATTCTGGGTAACTCCCCAGCTTCTAGCCAGCAGGAAGGATCCTTTTAATCAGTGACCTGTTTTTTTAAATATACAGTGCATGTACCTCTATAAATTCCTGTAACATCAGAATTAGTGTAATAATCTGATATGCCCATAGCATTTCTATCCATGGAATCACAAAATAAATCATTATTACACATAGCTATTCTAAAACACCTGTGCTTCCACCTGGACGCACGGTGGACCCTGAAGGAAATGTCAGACAGGCAATTTTGCTTTTCCTTAAGGTGCCCACACACCTTACGATTATCGTACGATAATCATATGCAATCGACTTTTGGTACGACAATCGTAACGTGTGAATAGAGTGCCCGACCGATAGTACTGTACAATCGTACGACTTTTGACGGTCAAGCATGTTTGAAAACTTTGGTTGATCGTACGATGTTCGCATGGTTGGTGGCGTTTCCGTCCGTCAACAGTCGTACGATTAACACTGCGCATACGAAAATAATTGCGGTCAATTACCGCAAGTCGTCCAGGTGTTTTTTTTTAACTACCGCTGATTGAACCTTTCGATAATCGGGGCAGGATCGTAGGAAAATCGTACGACGGTTCGATCATTTGACGAAAAGTTTCGTCCGATAATCGTAAGGTGTATGGGCACCTTTAGGGTACACCAAAAGGTCATGGACAATTCTTTCGCTGATGACGCAGATGAAGTTAATTTCCCATTATCCCTAGTGGAAAACACTGTGACAGATTGCTGTTTTGGGCAGTAGGAGATTGACTTCATAGAGAGATGTCAACTTCACAGAACAGTTTATAGGCTGAGAAAGAGGCCAGTACTGAGGCTACACACACCCCATTCGTAGGCATCTTACAAATGCACACAACAAAAGATGCTGACCAGACATTGGAAGTTGTGCAGTGCATAAGTGAATAAGAACAGATGGCATGTATCACTTCCAAGATGCAAGAGAAGGGATACTATGCACTCAGCATGCACAGGCAATTGCATACACTGAGAATTACACCCAACATAAAAGACAAGAGAAACAGAATAAGAACAGATACTGAGTATCCATACATATACAGTAGAATAGGAACTTATATACAGAGAGACAACTCATAGTATTATATCCGTGTGTATAACAAAAGAATTAGTACTGAGCAGTGGCCATATTTAAATGTTTTAAATGTTTAGAAACTGTACCAAAACTGCTTTTTACACATAACAGGGCTGTCTTGAAAAATATGGGACATTGGGAAGAGGGATGGGAATGGGTGAATGAGAGGAATCAACAGAGATTTATATATTATGCAGGGCGACAGTATGAGAGAGGTAAAAAACAGGGTGATTCTGGACGTTAGGGTGAGCTGACAGCTCTATAGGAGCACATAAGCTGAATAAATAGGGATTCTATCAATGGTGACAGAATTCCCTGTCTAACATGATACTAAAGATTGATAGAATCACCGTTTATTCAGCCTATGTTTTCCTCTAGAGCTGTTAGCGCAACCTAAAGTCCGGAGTCACCCTGTTTTTTACTTCTCTCATCTTGTCACCCTGCATTAGTGAGATGAGAATCACTGCCATAGGCATAGCAGCCCATTTTTTTTTAAAGTGGGAAATTATACATTCAAAATAACATAACAAAATAACAAACTCAATCCGTACTCAAAAATGTTGTTTAAAATGTAATAAAAATGACCATGCCATAACAACATAAGTTTGGTGATTGGGTTTAAAGAAACAATAAACATAAACCTGAATTTTACAACACTAAAGGCTGGGCATGTGCCCATCCCTTCCAAGCAAAAGAAAAATCACATGACTGTGTGGGAGGGATCCATGCAAAACTGTTTAGCAATTCTAATACCCATTTGTGCACAATGGAATTATATGTCAGTTATGTTGCTGCAAGGGAACAAAGTATAACATGACTAAGAACTGGTCAAGCAGGAAGAAAGTTTACATTCATAGTTCACTGACTGTGATAAATTCCTTCTTTACACACACACACACAAAACAATAGCCATAGTAATGTCACTGCTAAATAGCCATGGACAAAATGAGGAAATATGCATTCAGCTGGGATGAAGAAGTGAACAATCACCTTTCTGTATTCAAGTTTCACTACCGGTCATCACACAACATTCCCCTGATTTATAATAAACCTAATGGTGGTACAATGTGTGGCTGGTAGATGGTACGTCTGCAGTGAATGACCAAGAAATGTTTTTCAAATCCACAGATTTGGTTAATCATTGTTAATACCATGGAAGAATGATTGCTGGAAAGAATAGGATTAGGAAAGAATAGCATAGCCTTATGCAAATGTAAAGTCCATTAAATGTGAATGGCAACAGATGTCACTGAGCTAAAAAGTGATAAACCAGTGGCTGAAAAGGGTTAAAAGGTCACAAAATTAGATCATTCACCTAATTATAAATAGGCCATTTAGAGAGCAAGGAGCAAATAAATCTCATGGTGTGTGGATACTCTTAAGGTGCCCATACACCTTACGATTATCAGACGAAACTTTTCGGCCGATGATCGAACCGTCGTACGATTTTCGTACGACGGACCCATCCTGCCCCGATGATCGCAAGATTAATTTAGCCGTAATTAACGAAAAGCACCTGGACGAAATGCGGTAAATGATTTGCCGTATTTTCGTTAGCGCAAGTGCAGTGTAGATCGTACGACTTTTGACGGACGGAAACGCCAGCAACCTTACGAAAATCGTACGATCTAGCAAAGTTTTCAAACATGCTTGACATGCTTGACTCGATAACACCTTAAAGGTGCCCATACACCTTACGATTATCGTACGATAATCGTATGCGATCGACTTTTCGTACGACAATCGTAACGTGTGAATAGATAGTACTGTAAAATCGTACGACTTTGGCGGTCAAGCATGTTTGAAAACTTTGCTAGATCGTACGATTTTCGTAAGGTTGCTGGCGTTTCCGTCCGTCAAAAGTCGTACGATCTACACTGCACTTGCGCTAACGAAAATACGGCAAATCATTTACCGCATTTCGTCCAGGTGCTTTTCGTTAATTACGGCTAAATTAATCTTGCGATCATCGGGGCAGGATGGGTCCGTCGTACGAAAACCGTACGACGGTTCGATCATCGGCCGAAAAGTTTCATCCGATAATCGTAAGGTGTATGGGCACCTTTAGGGCTAGTTCACACCAGATGCAGTCGTGATGCAGTCCATTCAGTTTGGCTGTTGCATCCAAAATACATCACAATGCTTTCCCATGGAATTTACAGGTGAAACTCGAAAGGTTAGTATATCGTACAAAAGTTCATTTATTTCACTAATGCAACTTAA
>NW_017308759.1:138293-141208 GCF_000935625.1 Nanorana parkeri | reverse complement strand
AGATTTCATGAAGTGGTCCACTCACATCGAAGACACAAGGACGCTTAGCTGAGTGCCAGTGTAAAACTTGGTTCACTTCCGTTTTCAGGCTGTTCGCGCATGTCAACAGAGAATCGTACGACTTTTGACGAACGACAATCACACACACTGTACGATAATCGTACGACTGCATGTAGATTTTCAAACACGGTCAAAAGACAAAAGTCGTACGATTGTACAGTAATATCGGTCGGCCACTACATTCACATGCTGCGATTGTCGTACGAAAACTCAATCGCATACGATTATCGTACGAGAATCGTTAGGTGTATGGGCACCTTTAGAGCATCTGCTACTGACGATACCAGATACCACAGCATACCTTTAGAGGTCTAGTGGAGTCCATGCCTGCACGGGTCAGGGCTGTTTTGGTGGCAAAAGGGGGGCCTAGTGAATTTCAGGTAGGTAGTCATAATGTTATGGCTGATTGGTGTAGTTAGTTCAGCCAAAATGATCTTTTAGTTTAGGATAGAGTGGGGGAGAATTAAAATGCCTGCAAGGTTTTTCATTTTTTCTTACTCTATTGGGTAGATTTTCTCACTCTGTGATCTCCATACAAAAAATATATGGTGTGCCCTGATAGGAAGTAATGGGAATTCTCCTCATTACGGACACAAATAGCATTATGACAGAGGTTCTAACCTTTTTCACTGTATCCAATAACCAAGCCAAAGTGAACTGTACTTTTCACTTCGGTTCTGTACGGCTGATTTCAGCCATACAGCAGCTCTGCATGTTTGGTTAAGCACCAAGTGCAGAAGCTCTTCGACTCAGCCGATCCAACATGTGGATCGGCTGAGTCGAACCTCCGGCAGTTAACTCGCTGCCATTCGCCCCTATTTTCATAAGGGCCGAACGGCAGTGAGTGAATAGCCGAATGCTCCCGAGCGGCATTTGGCTCGGCTATTCTGCTTGCTACCTCCGAGGTAGCGAGCAGAATAAAAAAAAATTTTTAACAAAAGAGAAAAAAAAGGTTTAAAAAATTAAATAAATGTAAAAAAAAGTTAAGAAAATAATAAAACAAATGTAAAGAAAAGAAAAAAAAACAACAGCGTGGGGTCCCCCTCCCAAACTACACCAGACCCTTTAGGACTAGTAGGAAAGTTAGAAGGGACCCCAAGTTAAAAATAAAAAAAAGTGTGTGGGTTCCCCCCCAAAGTCATACCAGGCCCTTTAGGTCTGGTAGCAATTTTACCCCCAAACACAGGGAAAAGAACATGGCGTCCCTGCTATACCAGGGCACATGGCCTCGGCACTGGGAGGGTGCTTTTCCAGGGTCCTCAACAGATTCCTCCATCTACGCTAAACTGTGTGGATGGAAGAATCTCCCACTGGGCCAAGCTTCAGTATTTTGCTAGTCAGCCCTGCTGGCTCTCAAAATACTTGCACTTTTTCCATCTGACCATAGAAAATCTGCAAATAATCTATAGGTGTATGGCCAGCTGAAGATTTGAACACCTTTTGTTTTGATGCACCTGGAATAGATGTAGCTGGCTTAAACTGAGGGTTCAATTGGGTTTTAAAAGTTGTATTTCCACTAGATTGCACTTGGTAAAGGTGCCCATACACTGCACGATTATCGTACGATAATCGTATGCGATCGGTTTTTCGTACGATAATCGAGCAGTGTGAACGGAGACGTGCGACCGTTTCT
This sequence comes from Nanorana parkeri, assembly GCF_000935625.1. Lineage (NCBI taxonomy): Eukaryota > Metazoa > Chordata > Amphibia > Anura > Dicroglossidae > Nanorana > Nanorana parkeri. The sequence continues at coordinate 139,515 of NW_017308759.1, read as the reverse complement.
ACTGTACGGTCGCACGTCTTCTGTCGAACCAGCATGTTCGAAAACCAGCCGGGAATCGTACGATTCTCGGCTGGTTAGAACGGTGCTCGGAAGACAAATGCCGAGCGGGCCGGTGTGCGCACGCGCACACTGCCCGTTCAGCATTGCGGTCATCGGAAGCCCGCCCCTCAGGGGGGCGGGCTTGCGATGATCGAGAGTGCGATCTGCCTGTCCAAGATAGGCAGATCGTACGTTTTTTTAATCCCTGTACAACCATCGCAAGACTAAAGTCTTGCGATGGTTGTAGAGTGTATGGCCACCTTAAGGGTGGGCTTCCTGTGGATTCAGCGGTCAGTCTGCAAAGATGAACTGAAAGAAGATGGACTGGTGATATGGCCCAGATCAGATGCTTCACTTAAATTGTAACACTTGCAATTATAAACAGGAAAGTTTTAAAGATGTTTGTGTTAACACAGATGTTTCTCATCAGCTTCTAAATGATCGAACCCTTTTTTTTTTTTTTACAAATAAATATTTAATACAGTAGGCAACCTTGACATCCAGTTATCCAAAGTTTGTTGGGTGCTTCCATGTTTGACTGCAGCCTGTGTATAACTGACTACCCCAGATGATTCTATATCTGTTAGGAGATAGGGAGGTGGTGTTCCCTATTATGGACTTGTGCAGTCTGTGTGATCTTCCTACTGCTCAGGTCTGTGTTGTGGCACAATAAGGCTCAAGAAAACTGCTGTTCATGCTTGGAGCGTGTTTCCTGTTGATTGCAAGTGTTAAAGAAAATCTGTCACTTTGTCCATTCAAGGCAGGGCAAGGCTGGGTTCACACCTGGGCGTATTTTTAGCACGTTTTTCCGTCCGCATGTTTCACTGGCGGTATGATTTTTTCCCCCTTATTTTCTCTATTTAGAAAAAAAAAATCTCTTTAAATTTTCCCGCCGGCTCCGCCTCCTGCGATGCGGCCGATCGCAAGGGATGGAACCCGGAAGTCGGCACCAGTACCAGTGCCTGTCACAGCCAGTTCAAGTACCAGTGCTAGCCAGTACTTGTAACTGTATGTATGCCCATGCTGCGTGTGAGAAGTAACTTGTTAAATTGACGGCTTTGTGTCAAAAAAAACCTCACCTTGCATCTTACTAGGGTGTCTACTTTCCAAAATGGGGTAATTTTGGATTTGTACTGTCCTGGCATTTTAGGGCCTAAAGAAATGTGATAGACAAAAAAAACAT
>NW_017308759.1:125471-138197 GCF_000935625.1 Nanorana parkeri | reverse complement strand
AACTTGCACACAGTCTAAATAATGTACACTTTTTGACCAAAGAAATGTAGCAAAATACGTTTTAGCCCGAATTTATAAAGAAAGATTATGTGATATGTATGACACTGAAGGAGCTGCAAACATCCACAGCAGAGGTAAAAGTATCTGTCCATAAGAACAGTTAAAGCTGTGCACTCCACAGATTGGGGCTTTATGGAAGAGTGGCCAGAAAAAGTAATTGCTAAAAGAAAAAAAAGAATACTGGTTTGGAGAGCACCAAAAGGAATGTGACAGACTCAAATTGAGCTCTTTGGCCATCATGAGAAAGGTTATGTGTGGTGCAAACCCAACACTTCCCATCACCTGGGAACCACCCTGGAAAACTGGTCAGGATTGAAGTAAAAATGGATGGCACTAAATGCAAGAAAATTCTTGTAGAAAACCTTCTTCAGTCAGCCAGAAATTTCAGACTGGGACGAGGTTCACCTTTCAGCAGGACAATGAAAATTATCATAAACATACTGTTAAAGCTAGACTGAAGTGGTTAAAAACATTTAAATCTCTTAGAATAGCCTAGTCAAATCCCAATGGAGAACCTGTGGCATGGCTTGAAGATTACAGTACACCAACGTATCCCATTTAACTTGAAGGAACTGAAGCAGTTTTGCCTTGAAGAATAGGCGAAAACCCAGTTGTTAGATGTGCTAAGCTAATAGAAACATACCCCAAGAGACTTGCAGCTGTAATTGCAGCAAATGGTGGCTCTACAAAGTACTGACTTTTGGCGGTGAATAATTATGCACACTCAAGATTTCAAAGTTGTGGGCATGTTGTGTACATCTCATGGTACAATCTACCCCCCAAAAAAACAATTTTCATTCTTAGTTGTAATGCAATAAAACAGCAAACCACAAAGGGGTAAATACGTTTGCAAGGCACTGGTGATAGATAGATAGATAGATAGATAGATAGATAGATAGATAGATAGATAGTATATACAGGTATATACACATCTATGCATACATACATATTCCTATTTTCTAAACTATCTTTGGAAAAAAAAATAAAAGAACAAGACTAACATTATCCACAGATTTTTGAAGACAGCAGAGAGAGGAGAGATTATATGAATGTTATTAGAATAAAGTAAAAGGCCTGTCAAATTGGACAGGGAATAAACAGAGACTTCTCTCTTGAACAGACAGCTTATTGAAGTTGAGCTGGTTTTACTTTTTGAGACAGTAAGTGAACTTGACCTAGTTTTCATGACTGCACTAATTTGATTCTTGTTAGCTCTCCACAGGGAGCCTCAAATTCTGTAGTTAAACTCAGGAGGCACCAAGGACATAGCAAATATTTTGAATGTTGTAGCATTACGTCCCAGTGGGGCTCAGTGACCCCATTCTTGGAGTGTATATTATGTATGTGACACTAGTAGTCAACCTATTTTACCAGTTACTTTAAAATTAAGATATCTTCTTATGTGTTTTGAATCAGATATTTTCTTTTTTTCACAAGAAAGCAGATGATGGGTAGTACTGCCTGGGAAGCATAAGCAAATGAAGGAGATTTCTGCATTGCCAATGTCTTGTTCACTGTAATTTTAACACTGTGTAAAAAAACACATAGGGGGTTATTCAAAAAGCTACCGAAGGCAGCCGAGTGAATAACACAGCCGAAGTGAAGGCTATTCACTCTGGTTTAGTACGGCTGATTTCAGCCGTATATCGGCTGCCTTCGGCTGCTCTTTCGGTCAGCTGAACATGCTCTGCATGTTTGGCTGAGCCGAAGTGCAGAAGGACTTCAACTCAGCTGATCCAACATTTGGATCGACTGAGCCGAAGCTTCGGCAGCTCACTCGTTGCTGTTCGCCCCTCCTATTCACATAGGTGCCGAACAGAAGCAAGTGAATAGCCGAAAGTCGCTGAGCATTCGGCTCAGATATTCTGCTTAGTACCTCCGTGGTACCCAGCAGAATAGTAAATCAATGAAAAGAGTTAACAAAAAAAGTTGAAAAAATATTTTTAAAAATGTAATAAATATTACATTTAAAAAAAGAAAGATTTAAAAAAAAGAAAAAAAAACAACAACTGGGCAGAGCTGGCAGTGACAGCTAGCTCCTCCCAACTGTTTTCTATTGGCCGGCACCTGCTAGAGGATTCTAGCAGGTGCCGGCCAATGAATAACAACTGGGCGTGATGTCACAGCCAGCTCCGCCCAGTTGTTATTGTTTAATGACAGATCAACTTCCCCAGGTCATTTGGGGGCGCTGATCTGTCATACCAACTAGGCAGAGCCAGCCCAGCTGTCATTTGCGGGGGGCAAAAGGCATGCCTTCGGCTGGCTGTTCGCCCCACTTCGGGTGTCACTTCAGCTCAGTCAAGCTGAAGCACAAAAGGGTGAAGAGTTTGGAGAAGGCAGGAGAAGTGAACAATCGAGGCTAAAATAGCTGATTTGGAAAAAGTGTATATACTGTATACTTACATTGGCCTAGCTTGGCACCTTGTCAGTATTTAAAAAATGATCCCTAGCAGGATATAGGTATAGGAACAGCCGTATAGGAACAGCCGCTGTGCTGAGCGACTTCCCCAGTGCTGTTAAAACACAGAGATTCGATAACTCGAAGCTTCTTGCACAAAAGAGTACATAAGCTTTTTTCGCACTGGAATGGTGCATTTTGACTCCGTGGACTTTAATGGGAGCACCTGAAAAACACCTGCAAAATATGCGTATCACACTTTTTTTGTGCGAATTCCCCACCTAACAACTGTCTCCTTCTAGTAACTAGCTCTCCTTTGGCTAAAGCAAAAATGCTCAAGCTCAATATGTATAAACCCGTGTATAAGTGTGGATGAGGGTTTAAAGTGTGTAACATTAAGGTAGACTATTCAGTTGAATGGACCTAACTTACCACAGTGTGAAAAATCGTCCACACCCATTTAGTCCAGAGCAACAGACGGTAGTGTGTTACTGTGCGCTGCAACACAGGATTGTTAGGAAGGTACATTAATGTACCATTTAGAATCAATGCACCACATTGCACCAATAGGCATAATGGGCATCACTGCAGTGCATTGTTGTGAATGAGTCCTTATACATTGCATGTCTGTAAGTAAATGCCTCACAATATTTGTTAAAACAATTTTTTTTCGTGTGTAATACTAAACCCAATGGACAAGCATTTAATTCATAGCCCCTCAATTGGAACTTAATACATTGCATTGACATTCATAAATTGCATTTATGTAAACTAATGCCTCACACACTGCGTGTTTAAAACACTAAACATCCTTTAAGCTGGCCATACACTAATCTACTTTTTTTTTGTTCAACTCACGGGCTGAATGAATAAAAAATAGATTCCTCCATCAACGCTTACGAGCGTCGGTCAAGGAATCTCCCGCTGTCCTCATTGTATTCTGCTGGCTGTATTAGTTTGAAGATTTCAACTGACTCCTTTGATAAGCTGATCGAGGGATGCCGGCTGAAAGGGTGCAGACAGCAGCACCAACTGTGCAAATTTTGGCCAGTCCATAAAGAACCGCCCAACTCTCCTCATACCCTCCCACCGTGCAGGGTTTACGACACAATCTCCTGGATCTGCTCCACCTGGAAAAATTGGATGCAGGGACCCAAAGAGAGGAGGACAATAGAGTGACTCTCTTTCTTAATAGATGGATGTCCTTTATCGACAAAATTTTTACTCCTCAGGTAAGGGAGTCATTCTTATCCCCCTTTCAATACTCCACATACATACTACAGGGCAAGTTAGGAGGGACTACATGAAAATCACTACACTACATGGCAAATTAGCTAACCATACTCCCTTATCCTGACAGCAATGCAATATAAGAATGGGTAAATACACGAGAAGTAGACCTTTAAGTAATATGTCACACAAATTCGTGCATATACTAAGATGCCACTGACCCTAAAAAGATTGGATGTAAGGCGTCGCGTGTACACAGTAGAAAAATAAGAGCAACAATTAGCCGATAGAAATGGGTAACCACACGAATATTTGCTGAAAGATATACGAGGAGATTGAGGCACCACAGATATAAGCGGAATGTAATGGAGGGGTAATATACAAGATGTATGACACAAATTAAATTAGTAGGAAATATGTTAACATGTGTAAAAAACTGAAAAAAAAAAGAATGGTCGAGGCTTTATTAATGCAGCTGATGTACCACTAATACCGGTGATGATATGTATATTTTGCTTTGTATGGTACACCTGTGTATGTATGACTTTTTCTTGTTTGACAATAAAAATTGTTAAAAAAAAAAAAAAAAGAACCGCCCAAAATTTACGTAGAGTGTGGCCAGCTTTATTATTGTATGATGTTTTGTCTGTAATTTAAGGTATCTAAAGCCAGAGTTTTGAACAGAAGGTTGAGGGGTTAGGACACATGTCTCCTGTCAGGTTCTTATTGCTGCCTGTGTTCCCATTAGGAAGATTCCACATTTTCCCTGGTGACCATTGTCACTGGGACTGAAAATTAGGTAAATTTAAAAGTTTCAGTTGTCGCAAGAACAGCAATAAAAGTGAAATCTTCCAATGGGTACACTTACTGTGACAACTGTCTAAGGAGTGGGAGATTTCCTTTCATGTCTACATGACTTTACCCTTCCTTACAATATACAACATAGAAAAAGTGTTGGCTTAAGAAACACGTTTATATTGGTAGGCCAAAGCTGTAGCATTCACAGGTAGTCATTCTGAACCAACTGAGCTGTGTAATGCTAAACCCAGAGGGCGAGGATTTTTTTGCAGCCCTTTGTTAGAGCTGTAGTTAACCAAAAGCTATATCTTTTAGAAGGTTACATTGTGTTTAGAAACAATATTTGACATAAAAATTAATATTTCACCCAAGAAACGCTAGACTGTAAGCGTTCTAAAGAGATTCACTTTTATGCCACCCACATGCTGCTGCACCAAAATGTGCACAGTTGCCAAGATTAATAATAATAATAATAACATGCTTTCAGAGCCCATATTTTAACATTAAAGAAAGACTGTGCTAAGATAAATATGCATGCAGGTATTGTTGACATCCTTCTAAAAATGCTAGTGGCTTGTCTATCTTTGCTCTAAATTCTTTATGTCACTGACCTACAACACACATGCAGCTAGTAAAATTAGTGGGAACAAATATCTAATTTGCACACTTTTCCTGGGTTAATGACTCAGTATTAAAGCCTGTGGATCAACATAACAGCCTGGCAACTAGTATATTTAAAAAAAGTTCAGCAATAGCAACCTATTTTTTTTTTAGTATAGGTATCCTCTAAAGAACTCCAATCTAATTGAAAGAAACATGGAGATAACTGTTTGTAAACATTCACTACAGACTTATCTCGGTGGATTCTAATTAGCCAGAGCATGATGTGAAGATGACACAGTAAAACACATATAAAATTGCATAGACAAGGACACAAATTGGAGAAAAGAGCTAAACTGTAACTTTTACCTTTTGAATTAGAGTAGATTGAATGCTGTATTATATTGAACGTGCACTTTTATCCTTAAAGCTGAACTCCAGCTTTAAACATGTATATACTGTATACTTACATTGGCCTAGCTTGGCACCTTGTAAGTACAGTATATAAAAACTTTTGTCTTGCGAGGGTTGTAAAGTACTTTAAAAAACGTACGATCTTCCCATCTTGGACACAGAGATCGTACTTGCGATCATTGCAAGCCCGCCCTTGCGATGACTGCAATGAGGGGCGGGCTTCCGATGACTGCAAATGGGCAGCGTGCACGTGCGCACACCGGCCCGTTCGGCAGTTGTCGAACAAGCAGGCCACTAACTCGGCGAGAATCGTACGATTCCCGGCGTGTTTTCCAGCATGCTTGTGCGATGGAAGACGTGCAACCGTACAGTAGAAACGGTTGCACGCCTTCCATACACTGCACGATTATCGTACGATCGTGGGATTACCCACGATTCTCGTACGAGAATCGTGCAGTGTATGGGCACCTTTTAGTTTTGCTAGCCATGGTAGCTACTTTTAGGCAGTTTTGTAGGAGGAAGAGGGCAAAAGGTAGCACTTAAGAGGAAAGTCATCTTTTTAAAAAAAATAACAATAAAGGCACCTTTTGAAATGTTTAGCGATGGCAATCCACAAACAGGTACTTCTAGATGATTGAAGGCTTTTTATTCTTTGCATACCTCATTTTTCTTTCCTCCCCATTCTTCTCACGGTGGTCATTTTCACTAAGGGCAGATTAATCCATCTTCCTTTCTATGAGATCTGTGAGTGCCTCCTTCAACATATGACAGTGCACATCATCTCAGGGTAAAAATGTATTTCCCTGAAATGTTTTCAGATTTTGCAGTTTACAGATGAAATTTCCGAGGAAGGCACTGGTGATGTAGCCAGGATGTATCTGTAAGGCCACGGCTATATCACCAGTGCCTCAAGTGGGAAAACAGTAATTGTAAGTAAAAGCAAAAAATGGTTGTTTAACTAATGAATGTAAAATTATATCATATCAACATGCACAGCTTCATGCTGAAGTAATTTTTAGTGATAGGTAGTAAAGGTCTGCTTTAAACCATAACCCCAGACTTTAGAAAAAATAGAAGCTCTGCAAAAGTGAAAATTAAAAAGCAGCCCTAATTGATATACTAACACTATATCCAGGGCTTTACCCACAGACTCGCCACTCCATCGTCCAGCAATGGTCCTCTTCCAGGTTGAAAGACACCCAGCATAGAGAAAGAGAACCTTGCTTGTCACATGAAATAAAAGGTATGTATGCCAAAAAGTATTTCAAAATAAAGGGAGCAGGCGGTGCTGGGGGGAACCCTAACCCAGGGATGGGCTTAAACAGCATGATGTCCTTTCAAAATCAAAATAGCAGGAAGGTAGCATAAGAAGCTGCAGAACCACAAGTGCAAATATTGGTGTCACTATGCAATCTATGCAGCATAACCGAGTTATGTGAATTGATATAGTGAAAAGACAAACACATTTTTTGGGGGGTAATACTTTAGATAAAATAGTTCACTTGTATGTACAGTATTTTAACAGTGTGTTTGGCTGGAGTCTCACAAGTATTAAAACAATCCAGCCAAAAATAACTAGATAAAAATAAATAGTACAATAAAAGATAACCCACTTTCTCTAAACCCACGTCATCTTGGTCCCAGCCCGGCTCGTGAAAGGAGAAACAGCACTGTGAAGAGCACATCTCTCTGTTACTCTGCTTTTTCCTCCTATCAGCATGCTACTCGTCAGCAGGTGGACTAATTGGCTCAGTGTACTGCTTCTTCCTCTCACACTCCAGCCCTGCTGTACAGTGCATTGCAAAAGGCTGATAATAGGTCAAATCCATCTACTTACACTGCTTGTATATAAAAACTTTAGTAATGCATTAATGATAAGAGAGTTGCATTAATATGTATCTGTTATATATGCCTAGAGTTTACTATTAAAGACCCTGCTTCATAAATTCAACAATCAGCACACTCATCTAACAACTATTCTGTGCTGCTTTGAACATAAATAATATCCAGACTTTGTCTAACTACTATTTGTAACCAACCTCATATATTTAAAATCTATCCAAACCCAAGAACAAACCTATAGCAGCTTACCAGTTCTTATATGTGTTGGCTGAATTGGTATTCTTTTTTTCAGGGCATCCTTTTATTTCACTAGATGTCCTGCCAGTAACACATTTCCTGTACCAGGGTGGCAACACTCACTCACTGCATTGTATCTATGGAGGAGCTCACTGTATTTCTAGTAGATTCAACAGCATTTTTCTGTACTTGCTGCCTTAAAAAAAGGGGAAATGTACATTTATTGCAGAATATTTTTTATGTTATCCATAAACTTGATAGTAATCATAACAATAATATTAATAATAATAAACTAAAAACCCATGATTGCTGGTTTTCCTTTTATTTGTAATTAAGCTTTATACAGTAACAGTGCTAGAATGTCTACCTTCTGCATACTTTAGCTGTCACATAATAAAAGCTACATTCCCCTGACTGTTTGATGCAGACTGAATATACTGTAAGTGAACTCATTATTATTTTGCTACAAATCCAGTAGTTATTTTAATTGCAATTATCTTTTATATTAAATCTGACCTCTTGGCAGATATAATAAAAAACAGCAATTAATGCAGTAATGCATTCATTAACATTAATTTAGGCTGCATTCACACTACAGCATTAGAAAAGTCTGCATTTTAAAATATGCCATTGCTCTTGCTATCCCATCTAACAGTACCCGTGCATATTGATGAGGTTCATGTTTTTCTCTACCATGGGTTTGCATTGAATCCCAAGGTTTCTCAAAGTTTACAAATCGCAATCTAATGGCTGCAAACTTCTCAGGTGCGCCGTCAGGAATAAGATCCCTCTTTCTATAAAAGGGTGGGCTTACAGCAGCCATATTGTCAGTGTGTGTTGGAACTGTTGGGAGAAATACTGTTTTTGTTATTATTTTTATTTTTGGCATTGGTACCTGTACCCCATGACAGTGCCTGGCTTCCCAAGACATTTGTTTGACAACAGCTTGCTTACTAGCCCTACAAATGGCCAGAATGAAATAACAAGATTTGTCCCCTATAGACTTAAATGTTGTTCACCACAAAGTTTGTGAAGATTCACTAAACTGTTCATTAATTGAATCTAGGTAGATTCACTCATCCCTACCTGTGCATAGAGATTGTTGTGAGTTCTTTATTTATCTCTCTTTCATGTTACAGTGAGTCTTCTTATCCTTGAGAATAAGGTGAGACAAATAAATTTCACATTGCAAAAGAATGCCCATGCCCCAGCAGTTACACTGCTGTGACATTTGTGGTTTTCAAAGCAGAACTCTGGGAAAGATTGTTCTTAACCCTTGCAGTGGGGCTACCCCCTGACTGCAATGGTTAAGTGCTCGTTTTTGTCTAGGTGCTAAAATGACAAAGTCATAATCAACTGATCCTCCAGGCCTGCCTGCTCTTTAAGAAGAATTATGAAGTGAGTAAAAAGCACTCATTCCCATAATTTAATCTGACCTGTGACACTGAAGTTGTCACAGGTCGGCTTTATTGATTGGGAAGTCAGCGAACACATACCAACCGATCGCTGACTTGCCGATCCTCTCCTTGCAGAGAGCAAGGTCCATCCAGTCTAACCTATGTATGGGAGTGTGTGTATGTGTGTGTGTGTGTGTGTGTGTGTGTGAGTGTGTGTGTACTTTTCTGGCTTTACCACTTCCCATATCCCTGTAGATTCTGCGAGAGAAGGAACTCGTCCAGTAGTTTCTTGAATTTATCAATCTCATCCGCAGATACTACCGCCTGTGGGAGAAGATTCTAAACTTTTACTGCTCTCACAGTGAATTATCCCTTGCGACTTCTAAGATTGAACCCCTTCTCTTCTAACCTCTTGTGTCCCCGAGTTCTCAATACAGTTTTAGGATTAAACAGTTTTTTCCTAATATTGGGGTTCCCATTGATAATTTGAAGACAGCAATAAGGTCTCCTCTTAATCACCTCTTTTCTAAGGTCTAACAGTGCATAGAACATGACGCATCATGGGGCCTTAGACCGCTGAAGCGTAGGCGGAGCGAGGCAGAAGGAATCGGTCTACGAAGAAGCCGTCTCGAAGGATCAGGTGAGTATAACGTTATTATTTTTTAACCCAGACACAGACGAGCACTTAACTCTTGCAGTGCAGTGGGTAGCCCCACTGTAAGGGTTAAGAAGGAATGTCCTCAGAGTTCTGCTTTAATCCTAATAACAGCTTGGTAGAAATTGGGTAGTGAGAACATGGATGGCCTCAGTGAACTATTGGCTAATTTCTATTAACCGGTCAAAGCAGACCTTTTACTGATTGATGAAAAAGCAGATGTTGCTTCTATAGCTAACCAAAAGAAAGATGTTTTTAACTGCAATGATATTTGCTTGCTGCTGCTGTATGAAAACCAAGCTAACTGTAAAAGAAACAAAATGAATCCACAGCCAATTATGCAATATATATATATATATATAGCCTTAAGACATCCCCCAAGCATGTAATTTAAAGCATTTTCAATGTTGCCCTTGAAACCACATGCAAAGGACCCTCTCCTCCCTGTACAGTATTTAAAAAAGAAAGTTGCATTAGTACGGGTTTCCCATGGTAGTGCCTAGCTTTTTGAACCTTTTTTTGACAATAGTTTGACTATTAGCCCTAAAAGTAGTCAGAATTTTAAGAAAATGATTCGGGAATTTGCTGCTAAGTTCAGGTAACTGAATTTCTAACAAGATTTGCTGAACCTGTGGATAATCTAACCCATCCAGCTTCTTTTAGGCCATGTTTACACCAGACAGTGAGTTGGCTGCACGGGAACGCAAGGCACATTACATTCAGCAAGCACTATTTTGTTCGAACCGGGCCGCAAACATAATGTGCCTTGCGTTCCCGTGCGGCCGATCGCATAGTGGCCAGAGGGTGTGGCTACGGTGCCATTCACTTCAATGGACCGCCACACCCCCTCCTGCCCCACAACATAGTGAGCTGGACGCAATGCGATGCAGTGCGTTCTGGCCCAATTCTGGCCAGAACGCATTGTGTCTGGTGTGAACGAGGCCTTATCCCTGGTGCAAAAATCTCATCCCTGAGCAACTTAAGAAATTGTCAGATGATTATGCTTTCCAGCATCTGCCAAAAATCAAAATATCAGTTTCGGGTAGGTTGGCCCTTTAAAAAGTTTATTTTTTATTATAATTCAAAATTCAGTTTGCATATGGCATCAACTATTAGTGCTCAGAGTATATTTACTAGCAGATAAAACTGTTTAAAAAAAAAAAAATTATGTTGAATCTTACTATTGCAAGGAGGACACCATGTAGTACATTTTGTGATCTGTTCAGAAAAAAACATAATTAGACTAATAGTGTCATTTTGTTGAATAACGTGGCCCCCCCAAAAAATGGTAATATTCCACATACATAATAAGTCTGATGATTTAGGCATACGCTGCTTTGGTCCAAAGAAAAAATTTAGCTTAAAAAACAGAACTACATTGACAGAAATGATTGCCTTCCATTTCCTCCACAGTGCCTGCAATTTATTTCTGTCTTATAAATGGCCTATTTGCAAAACATTGTGTTTCTTTTGTATATTGTGCAGTAATTCTCCTAGCAACATCAATGGCTGTTTACCATTCTCGCTTTCTAAAGACATTGACTTCAATGAGTCATCGAAAATTGCAGGGTAGAGAATAAATAAGGAAATAGTAAGTGCTGGAACAGTTTGGACTCGCTGGTTGTGAGCCACATTATTTGGGGGGAAAAAAGAGATTACAGCAAATTATTGGGAGTAGAAGCTAAAGTAAACTTTAGAAATAAGTTAATTATCCATTAACTTATGTATAGCAAGAACACCTGCTTTAAGGAACAAATATGTATAAAACCACACTTTGCTTTTGAGTTTTCCCCATCAGTTAGAAAGTGGACAACACCTACACTTTGCAGCTACTGTTAAGCTGTAGTTGCCTTTCTAAGAGTTTATTCACGACAGAACTGAAGAATCCAGCCGTAGCTTCGGCTGATCCTTCGGCTCGCTTCAGTCCACTATACCGAAGGGCTGCTGTAAAGGCTATTTGCCATAGTCCATATATATATATAGTCCCATATGCTTTGGCTCGGCTGAGCCGTATTCACAGCCGAATCGTGGAGAAAGGTCGACCCAAATGACAGCTGGGCAGAGCCAGCCGTGATCTCACCTGGCTCCACCCAGTTGTAATGACAGATCAGCATCCCCGAAAGACCTGGGGATGCTGATCTGTCATTAAACAATAACAATTGGGCGGAGCCGGCCATGGCGTCACAACATATTTTTTGGTCGGGACCGGCTAGAAGACTCCCCGCTAGCTTCGACCAATTGTCTTTATTTCCCAGCATCTGCCAGATGCTTCATAATGTGGAATGGAGTCCGTTGCGTAGGGTCGGGTCGGCATGCATCTTTTTTTTTTCTTTAAAATATTTCTTTTTTTAATTTTCATATTTTTTTTTACATTTTAAAAATGTTTTTTTAACTTATACTAGCGTCCTCCCGTGACCCAAAGCTCAGTATATAGCGAGCTACTGTTCACTATATACTGAGAGCGTCGCAGCTGGGATGGATCCCAACAATGCTGTCAAGATCCACCCAGCTGCATGAGTGACAGCTGGCTCTGCCTATCTAGAGGCAGAGTAGGCTGTTCCCGCCCCCTCCCCCGTCCGCGGCTTAACTAATTGTTCCTTTTTTTAAAATGATATGCATTGTGCCTTGTTGATTTCCCAAACATGAACCACTTTTAATCCCAAAGACTATAGTCTGTTTGAATATGTAGTAGTTTACTTTATGAATATACAGTATATTGCTTCACTTTTTCAGACTTTAACATTAAGCTGTTGCACCAGCTTATACTAATTCAAGTGTGAAAGTGGATCTTAGTGAAAACTAGGCCGGAGCATTACATGCAAAGATCTAACTGGAAAACAAATTTTTAAAGCATATTGAATATTTCTTGGTGGATGTGGCTTTTGCTTAACAGAGCATTTTAACCCCTTCGTGACTGACGACGTACAGTGTACGTCGCCAGCATCGGGGCTGTTTAACCAGTTGACATCTGCGGTGTTAAACCCCCTTCCCATCCAGGCCATTTTTCAGTATTCAGCGCTGCGGTACTTTGACTGACATTTATTCCGTCATGCAGCGCTGTACTGAAATGAATTTTATACCCTTTTTTGGGGACA
>NW_017308759.1:121707-125369 GCF_000935625.1 Nanorana parkeri | reverse complement strand
TAAGCTATTGAAGTGCGATCTGCACTTCAATAGCTTATTTCCAGTGTAAAGGTGACACTGGGGGTCTTTTGGACCCCCAGCATCACCTTAAAGAGTACCTGTCACCACCATCTGCTATCACATGGGGGGCTTGTAAAAAAAAAAGTTTTTTTAAATTAAAATAAAATAATATAAATCTAATAATAATTGTAAAAATTTTTTAAAAGTCCCCCACCCCTGTGAGCACGCGTGTCGCCACGTAAACACGCGTCGGGTGCGCCCACGTATGAAAAGGACAAACGTGCTACACATGTTGAGTATCGCCGCGCACACCGGAGTGAGAGCAATAATTCTAGGGCCAGTATTTTGGGGTATCTCTAAATTGATGACCTGTGGGGGCTTTTAAAATGTCTTCTATGGACTTTTTGGGGTACTGCAGTACACGCAATTTGTAACCTGGGCATGTTGGGTATCGTTTTACTCGTAACCTCATCTTTTATATTTCATTAAAAAATGGGTATTGTATTGTGTTTTGGGGCATTTAATAAAATTTTTCACTAAATGTTGGGGTTTAATAAGGAGTTGCGCTAATATTGCGCAACATAAACATTTGCAACTACCACCATTTTATTCTATAGGGTCTTGGCATTCAGAAAATATATAATATTTGGGGTTTAAAGTAATTTTCAGGCCTAAAATGTGGAATATAACATGGGCGCAAAAAATGAAAAAAAGGCCTCAGTCATGAAGGGGTTAATGCAAACATATTGCTTTTTTATTTTTTAAAATGGTAAGACCTATTTTACGATAAAATGTTTACTACACATTTTCTTGTATTGTTTAATCCCTTCAGTCACCATCAAGTAAAACAGTTTGTGTGACATTTTACTGAATGAATTATGCAAATTCGGCTGCATTCTAAGTTTGCATTAATTGGTTTGTTTTGTAAGAAAATCTCGCGGGTGTATTTAACTCTTGGACAGCTTATGAGAAGCACAGCAATTATCGACTGGAGCAAATTTTCTTTTGGGAAAAAAAATGGGGCTCTGTAATTATTGAATGAAAATAGCACTTTTATTATTAAAATATACTGACATGATGGTTGAACACTTGTGTGAGAGTCGTTTTTACTTGTTTTTCTTGTTAATATATTAGTACGATGCAGTTTCTGAACTACTTGCTTGTTTGGGCATTTGGAAATACTCCTTCCAGTAACGCATTACAGAAAATACATTATCAAAATTCCTTTTTAGAGGGAACCATTCTCCAGACTGCCAGCTAGCAGCATCGATATGATAATTTAGAACTTGGCAGAAGAAATACGCTAATTATTTCAGGATTGTGCGAAGAGAAGAAAGCTTTTATTTAAAGGCTTATATATAAGCTGTTTGATTAATATTATATTTGACAACATTTTTAAATTAAAGAATGCAATACGGAATATTTGACAGCAGTGATTTAAGGTATTGTAAGTGCTTCCTCTATGCTAACCAAGGCAGCCTGTCTCTCCAGTAACACCACTCATGGCAACCTACTCTTCACCAGATTGTCGTTCTATCTTCTTACAAATGAGAGCCTTCGCTTTCACCACATATAGGAAGGGACACAAGTGCCCCTAGAGAAGCCACTTGAGACAACAGTCTTTGATTCATGCTCCTTTGTATTCATTGTAAATAAGTAATTAGACTTGCTGTAGCTCAAAGGACCTTGAGCTTCTGTGCGAGTTCCTAAATGCTTGATTGTAAAGTCTAAAGGTGCCCATACACTTTACAACCCTCGCAAGACTTTTGTCTTGTGAGGGTTGTAAAGTAATTAAAAAAACATACGATCTGCCCATCTTGGACAGGCAGATCGTACTTGGGGCGGGCTTCCGATGACTGCAAACGGGCAGTGTGCGCACACCGGCCAGTTTGGCAGTTGTCGAACAAGCAGGCCACTAACTTTACAACCGGTGGGTTTTCCAGCCTACTTGTTCGACGGAAGACGCGCGACCATACAATAGAAACGGTGGCACGC
Organism: Nanorana parkeri; assembly: GCF_000935625.1. Lineage (NCBI taxonomy): Eukaryota > Metazoa > Chordata > Amphibia > Anura > Dicroglossidae > Nanorana > Nanorana parkeri. Next base: position 123,374 of record NW_017308759.1, on the reverse strand, counting down.
CTTCCAATACACTTTGCGATTATCGTACGATTGTGTTATTTCCCGCGATTCTCGTACGATAATCGTCCAGTGTATGGGCACCTTAAATAGAATCGCGGGTACGATATCGTATGATAATCGCAAAGTGTATGGAAGGTGTGCAACCGTTTCTACTGTTCCGTCGAACAAGCAGGCTGGAAAACCCGCCAGGAATCGTACTATTCTCGGCGACTTAGTGGCCTGCTTGTTCGACAACTGCCGAACGGGCCGCACGCGCACACTGCCCGTTTGCAGTCATCGGAAGCCCGCCCCTCATTGCAGTCATCGGAAGCCCGCCATGATCGCAAGTATGATCTGACTGTCCAAGATGGGCAGATCTTACATTTTTTAAATTACTTTACAACCCTCGCAAGACAAAAGTCTTGAGAGGGTTGTAAAGTGTATGGCTACCTTTACAGAGATTCAATTTGCTGGGCGAGGCATCATTGAAATGCTGGTATTTTATTCCTGGACTTAACCCCATACACCTGGAGCTAAGACCAACCTACTTAGCCAATGTGAACACAGAAACAGTTATGATTCTCTGGATCTCTTATAATAGCATGAGGCTGATGGCCACTGAAAGAGTGATTTGATAAACAGGTCCTCTTTTATTTTCAATATATGTTAAAGTCAAAAGTCTTAACTAATATTCAGCAGATTTTCATTCTATGCCTTCTTTTGTTATCTGTATTGTACTTTGCACTTCTTTTATGGTATAGCATATTGGAACTAGCCGTTAGTGATAAGAGTTATCTATAACTAATGCTATATGATTCCAAAGTTCTTCTTACCTATGCCAGCAACTAAAGTTAGTAATAACTGATGTCATATGATGCCAAAGTTCTTTACTTGTTATTCAAGACACCGCTTCTCTTCAGCATGTGCTCATAGGGTACAAAGTTTAAATGCTGATTCGAACTTTCTGTGAATGTATAAAAAGCTTGAACGGTCTACCAATAAATTGAACATGTGTGAATCTGCCTCAGTGTAATTAATTCTGTGTTCCCGAAGCGCTTCGAAGGGGAATCCCCCAGCGTCTAGATAAGAGGCCCTTTCAATTGGTGTGGAAGTGGGACCCGAAGAGTCATCTTTCCCGGTGAGTTGAAATTTTTTACTTTTATACAATTTTCTCTGACCGGGGAAGCTCTGACTTAAATTCGGATCTAGAAATTATTACATGTAGGAAAGGGACATATTCATGTTTGGTACATAATCTGATAAAATAATTAAGACTTGTGTTTGGTACACAAGGGGTTAAGACTTGTGTTTGGTACACAAGATAAGATGTGTTTGGTACACACGGAGTTAAAACTTGTGTTTGGCACAGAAGGAGTTAAACAAGAGACGGCTTGGTGGTTCTCCTTTTTATAGAGTTATAAGATATATATTATAGAAGTATAAGATATATGTTGTAGAAGTATGACTTATAAGATATATGTTATAGAAATATAAGATTTATTTATTATATGTTATATATTTATATGTATGGGTAAGGTTTCTGTGTCACATCACTCTTAGTTGATCGGAATTGTCGGATGCCTTTGGAAACAGAGGTTTGTACAGCCGATCCTAATTGGGGAAGACACAAATAAAACCTCATCTATACATAGGGACTGTATAAGGGTCACCATTTGGTAAGGTGGGGA
>NW_017308759.1:97241-121695 GCF_000935625.1 Nanorana parkeri | reverse complement strand
GATCTGCACTTCAATAGCTTATTTCCAGTGTAAAGGTGACACTGGGGGTCTTTTGGACCCCCAGCATCACCTTAAAGAGTACCTGTCACCACCATCTGCTATCACATGGGGGGCTTGTAAAAAAAAAAGTTTTTTTAAATTAAAATAAAATAATATAAATCTAATAATAATTGTAAAAATTTTTTAAAAGTCCCCCACCCCTGTGAGCACGCGTGTCGCCACGTAAACACGCGTCGGGTGCGCCCACGTATGAAAAGGACAAACGTGCTACACATGTTGAGTATCGCCGCGCACACCGGAGTGAGAGCAATAATTCTAGGGCCAGTATTTTGGGGTATCTCTAAATTGATGACCTGTGGGGGCTTTTAAAATGTCTTCTATGGACTTTTTGGGGTACTGCAGTACACGCAATTTGTAACCTGGGCATGTTGGGTATCGTTTTACTCGTAACCTCATCTTTTATATTTCATTAAAAAATGGGTATTGTATTGTGTTTTGGGGCATTAAATAAAATTTTTCACTAAATGTTGGGGTTTAATAAGGAGTTGCGCTAATATTGCGCAACATAAACATTTGCAACTACCACCATTTTATTCTATAGGGTCTTGGCATTCAGAAAATATATAATATTTGGGGTTTAAAGTAATTTTCAGGCCTAAAATGTGGAATATAACATGGGCGCAAAAAATGAAAAAAAGGCCTCAGTCATGAAGGGGTTAATGCAAACATATTGCTTTTTTATTTTTTAAAATGGTAAGACCTATTTTACGATAAAATGTTTACTACACATTTTCTTGTATTGTTTAATCCCTTCAGTCACCATCAAGTAAAACAGTTTGTGTGACATTTTACTGAATGAATTATGCAAATTCGGCTGCATTCTAAGTTTGCATTAATTGGTTTGTTTTGTAAGAAAATCTCGCGGGTGTATTTAACTCTTGGACAGCTTATGAGAAGCACAGCAATTATCGACTGGAGCAAATTTTCTTTTGGGAAAAAAAATGGGGCTCTGTAATTATTGAATGAAAATAGCACTTTTATTATTAAAATATACTGACATGATGGTTGAACACTTGTGTGAGAGTCGTTTTTACTTGTTTTTCTTGTTAATATATTAGTACGATGCAGTTTCTGAACTACTTGCTTGTTTGGGCATTTGGAAATACTCCTTCCAGTAACGCATTACAGAAAATACATTATCAAAATTCCTTTTTAGAGGGAACCATTCTCCAGACTGCCAGCTAGCAGCATCGATATGATAATTTAGAACTTGGCAGAAGAAATACGCTAATTATTTCAGGATTGTGCGAAGAGAAGAAAGCTTTTATTTAAAGGCTTATATATAAGCTGTTTGATTAATATTATATTTGACAACATTTTTAAATTAAAGAATGCAATACGGAATATTTGACAGCAGTGATTTAAGGTATTGTAAGTGCTTCCTCTATGCTAACCAAGGCAGCCTGTCTCTCCAGTAACACCACTCATGGCAACCTACTCTTCACCAGATTGTCGTTCTATCTTCTTACAAATGAGAGCCTTCGCTTTCACCACATATAGGAAGGGACACAAGTGCCCCTAGAGAAGCCACTTGAGACAACAGTCTTTGATTCATGCTCCTTTGTATTCATTGTAAATAAGTAATTAGACTTGCTGTAGCTCAAAGGACCTTGAGCTTCTGTGCGAGTTCCTAAATGCTTGATTGTAAAGTCTAAAGGTGCCCATACACTTTACAACCCTCGCAAGACTTTTGTCTTGTGAGGGTTGTAAAGTAATTAAAAAAACATACGATCTGCCCATCTTGGACAGGCAGATCGTACTTGGGGCGGGCTTCCGATGACTGCAAACGGGCAGTGTGCGCACACCGGCCAGTTTGGCAGTTGTCGAACAAGCAGGCCACTAACTTTACAACCGGTGGGTTTTCCAGCCTACTTGTTCGACGGAAGACGCGCGACCATACAATAGAAACGGTGGCACGCCTTCCAATACACTTTGCGATTATCGTACGATTGTGTTATTTCCCGCGATTCTCGTACGATAATCGTCCAGTGTATGGGCACCTTAAATAGAATCGCGGGTACGATATCGTATGATAATCGCAAAGTGTATGGAAGGTGTGCAACCGTTTCTACTGTTCCGTCGAACAAGCAGGCTGGAAAACCCGCCAGGAATCGTACTATTCTCGGCGACTTAGTGGCCTGCTTGTTCGACAACTGCCGAACGGGCCGCACGCGCACACTGCCCGTTTGCAGTCATCGGAAGCCCGCCCCTCATTGCAGTCATCGGAAGCCCGCCATGATCGCAAGTATGATCTGACTGTCCAAGATGGGCAGATCTTACATTTTTTAAATTACTTTACAACCCTCGCAAGACAAAAGTCTTGAGAGGGTTGTAAAGTGTATGGCTACCTTTACAGAGATTCAATTTGCTGGGCGAGGCATCATTGAAATGCTGGTATTTTATTCCTGGACTTAACCCCATACACCTGGAGCTAAGACCAACCTACTTAGCCAATGTGAACACAGAAACAGTTATGATTCTCTGGATCTCTTATAATAGCATGAGGCTGATGGCCACTGAAAGAGTGATTTGATAAACAGGTCCTCTTTTATTTTCAATATATGTTAAAGTCAAAAGTCTTAACTAATATTCAGCAGATTTTCATTCTATGCCTTCTTTTGTTATCTGTATTGTACTTTGCACTTCTTTTATGGTATAGCATATTGGAACTAGCCGTTAGTGATAAGAGTTATCTATAACTAATGCTATATGATTCCAAAGTTCTTCTTACCTATGCCAGCAACTAAAGTTAGTAATAACTGATGTCATATGATGCCAAAGTTCTTTACTTGTTATTCAAGACACCGCTTCTCTTCAGCATGTGCTCATAGGGTACAAAGTTTAAATGCTGATTCGAACTTTCTGTGAATGTATAAAAAGCTTGAACGGTCTACCAATAAATTGAACATGTGTGAATCTGCCTCAGTGTAATTAATTCTGTGTTCCCGAAGCGCTTCGAAGGGGAATCCCCCAGCGTCTAGATAAGAGGCCCTTTCAATTGGTGTGGAAGTGGGACCCGAAGAGTCATCTTTCCCGGTGAGTTGAAATTTTTTACTTTTATACAATTTTCTCTGACCGGGGAAGCTCTGACTTAAATTCGGATCTAGAAATTATTACATGTAGGAAAGGGACATATTCATGTTTGGTACATAATCTGATAAAATAATTAAGACTTGTGTTTGGTACACAAGGGGTTAAGACTTGTGTTTGGTACACAAGATAAGATGTGTTTGGTACACACGGAGTTAAAACTTGTGTTTGGCACAGAAGGAGTTAAACAAGAGACGGCTTGGTGGTTCTCCTTTTTATAGAGTTATAAGATATATATTATAGAAGTATAAGATATATGTTGTAGAAGTATGACTTATAAGATATATGTTATAGAAATATAAGATTTATTTATTATATGTTATATATTTATATGTATGGGTAAGGTTTCTGTGTCACATCACTCTTAGTTGATCGGAATTGTCGGATGCCTTTGGAAACAGAGGTTTGTACAGCCGATCCTAATTGGGGAAGACATTAGTAAAGCCGGGACCAAACGTCCTTTTAAGCTGTGTTGAGATTAATCTTGAAAATGGGCTCCCAACAAACAAAGCAAGGTATATCCTTCTCCCATATATGGGGAGGAGTGTTGTACAAATTATGTTGGAAGAGTGTCATGTACTGAATTTTATTTGGTAAATCCCTGGGTTGGCAAAACATTCTCTTGATGTGGGATATATTTCTTGTGCCCCTTACACAGCTAGGCTGAAGACAGGTGTGTCACCAATCTATCATAAACAATACCCTTTACCTGTTGAAAAAAAGGAAGGTATAAGATCTATGATACAAAGTTTTCTGAAACAGTATTTTAGTGCCTGTAATCTCACTTTACAACTCTCCCAGTAACCCAGTACATAAATCTGATGGCACTTATAGGTTTGTACAAGACCTCCGTGCAATCAACAACTTAATTATACCAATTGCTCCAATTGTCCCTGATGTACTGTCGCTGATCACGGCAATTCCCGCCACAGCCACAGTATTTACTGTGATTGATTTAACAAATGCATTTTTATTTCTGTCCGAGTTGACAAAGAGACACAACTACTATTGGCTTTTACTTTTGAGGGTCAACAGTATACCTGGACGCGCTTGCCTCAAGGCTACATTGATTCACCCGCAGTCTACTCTATAACACTCCGTGCTACATTACAGTCATGGTCACCCAGTCATGGTTCTGTCCTCCTTCAGTACGTCAATGACCTACTGTTGTGTAGTCCCTCCCAGGAGGCTTGTCAATGTGATTCTGTGTCATTGCTTAATCATTTAGCTCACGAAGGTCACAAGGTGTCGTGTAAAAAAAAAAAAACAATGGTGTCACATTAACACATGGGAAGAGGAGAATAAGTCATAAAAGAGTGTCTGCCTTAGTGGGAATGCCACGCCCCCACAAACCAAGAAGGACTTGTTAACCTTCTTGGGCATGATTGGTTACTGTCGCCAATGGATACCAGACTGCTCTTATTATGATAATGTTTTAAGACAACATGCTCTGAGTGATAGCCCTGATGTCATACACTGGAATGATGAAATGATTTATGCTTATGTAAAATTGAAAACTTCTATGGTTACTGCCCCTTTTCTGGGACTACCTGATTATTGTAATATTTTTCCAAAGTAGTGCCCATTCCGGTACAAGACATGCCGGCGTGTCTTCGCGCACTTGCTGCGTGCGCAATGGCGGTTGAAATGTCAGCTCCTCTTACATTAGGACATAAGACTGAGCTTCACACCAGTCACCAGGTATTATTCCTGCTAAAGAACCTGAATACACAACACATGTCTGCACAAAGATTGAGTGGATATGAAGTTATATTGCTGTCTAATCCATCTCTTAGTATTGTGTATTCTTCCCCCACTGCTGGCCCGGTGCCTATCCTTAATGCTCTTTTAGGAATTAAAGGAGAGTCTGATGACATGATGAAATTCCACCACAACATGACTGTGTACATTGTATACACCAAGATACATCGCCACAGAAAGACCTGTCTTCCATCCCAATCCCTAATGCCCCTGATGTTTTTGTGGATGGATCATGTTCTCATCCTAATGATAACACTTATCATGCAGGATATGCTGTGGTGCAACTACCTGACATTGTCTAAAGGTAGCCATACACTGTACAACCATCGCAAGACTTTTGTCTTGCGAGGGTTGTAAAGTACTTAAAAAAACATATGATCTGCCCATCTTGGACAGGCAGATCGTACTTGCGATCATCGCAAGCCCGCCCCCCTGAGGGACGGGCTTACGATGACTGTAATGAGGGGTGGGCTTACGCTGACTGCAAACTGGCCCGTTCGGCAGTTGTCGAACCAGCAGGCCACTAACTCGCCGAGAATCGTACGATTCCCGGCGGGTTTTCTAGCATGCTGGTTCGACGGAAGACGTGCGACCGTACAGTAGAAACGGTCGCACGCCTTCCATACACTGCACGATTCTCGTACGATCGCGGGATTTCCCGCGATTCTCGTAAGAGAATCGTGCAGTGTATGGGCACCTTTAGAAGCAAAGTCTATTCCTTATCAATCAGCACAAGCAGCTGAACTGATAGCTCTCATTAGAGCATGTCTACTGTTTTCAAATCAGGAAGTGAACATTTATACTGATTCAAAGTATGCTTTTGAATCTGTGCATGATTTTGGGGTCATCTGGCAAAGGCGAGGTTTCATGGCTTCTGATGGCAAATCAATCTCACATTCTACTTTAGTTGATGTCTTGCTGTCAGCCCTTCAGTTACCACCGCAATGATCAATTATTTATTGCAGAGCACATACCTCTGGTAGGGACGATATTTCTAGAGGAAATGCACTTGCAGATAGTGTTGCCAAATTGGGTGCTTTTCTCTCACCTGCACTGACTATGCTATCTTCATTAGTGCCACCTTCATTGCCTTGGGATAATGTTGTCCAACATTTACAGTCATACGCTTCTCCTGAGGATCTTAGTTTTTTGAAGGCACAGGGTTTGGTAATGTGCCCTGACACAGAACTCATTTCCAAAGAGGGGCAGGTAGGTATACCACAATGTAGTGCACCTTTGCTCATCTCTCAAAGCTACAGGTGGCACTTTCTCCAAATGGAAAAATGTGTTACCTGCGGTATTGGCCAAAATCAGAATCTAAAAAAACTACTTATCTTTCACCATTTGAGATACTCATGGGGAGACCATTTCCAATACCATGGGCAAAAGGCCCACTAGTTATTTTACAAGGAGTTATGGTACAAATACAGGAAGAATATTGTAGAAACATGATTAGGGCATTGAATGGCATCTATGGTGATGTATCTGTTTCTCTCCCGCTTCCCTACAGGAACCTACTCATCCTTCCCAGCCAGGTGAGGTGATGTGGTCGTGGTGAAGCAACTTAATCGAAATAGAGGGCACGGATTTCCTTTTGGTCCTCCCACAACAGTAGTAGCTGTAACAAGAACCGTCGTTCTAACAGACCAAGCTGACACAAGGATCCATGCTACGCGTGTAAAGAGGGTACCAAAGAGGGGAGAAGCAGGTGTTAAAGACACCGAAGTAGACGAAAAAGGGAGTGAAGCAGGTGCCCAAATCTCCGAAGCAGATGAATCCGACGAACAACAAAATAATGATGCTCCATCCAAATTATGGGTGGAAGATCCTGACATTGATAGGATTGACTTGTCTCATAGCTTTCCTTCCGACATGGTTAATTAGCACGTTATTATCACGCACATGAATAATCATTTTGTTCCAACAATATGCCTAATAAAACAACACACCATAGACAGACAAGGGATTTAACAGCAGTAGATACCACATCACTCACTGATAAAATGCTGTTGTTACAATTTAAGTATGGGTATGCTCAAAAAATCAGGATATGATAAATGTTGGGCATGCAGTATACCCAGCACCCTGAAACAATGAGAATTCCTTTGATTGCAGTACCAGTAAATATTACTTCTTTTTTAAATAGGACTACAATTGTAAATATGCAGGAGGTATCTGAAACAATGAATAAGTCACTGTCTTTTCCTGTTGTAGCTTTAACATATTCACCCAACTGGTGTTCCAACTAGATTGATGACACATATCTAAATTATGATCTTTAGCACTATCCCCACTCTGAAACATGACTGTCTTAAATCTCACAACCCTGGCTTAAGTTAAAAAAAAATCCACCACATGGGGATGCCTATAATTTTTGGGACTGTTAGGAACCTTGGGATGGCGAGATGATGACACCGCTCACAAGGGATATGCCCCATACACCCTGAGCAATAGTTTGTTTATTTGTTGTGGAAAAATATGTTATCCCTGGATCCCTAGGAAAGAAAAGGGATGGTGTTATATGGCCTCCTTGGTCCCTGTTTTAGATATAATAGGAAGAGGGGGACCAACACACATGTTACATGCAATTAAACCTCCCAAATACCCCTTAGAACAGTGGTTCTCAACCTGTGTAACCTAAGGACCCACATTAGTCCTTGGTCATTAAGTCGTGACCCAAGTTGCACTGCAATAGAGCGCACGGCATTGTGGTACCGCGCGTTCCAATTTAGGTGACAGAACTGTGGGTGGGAGATGCGTTTGAGGGTGTCATTTAAATGAATGGCAATTCACTGCACCTCCCACACCAGAATGCACGGTAGGTGCGATTGCGTGGTACAATGCCTTAATCGCATGGGACTGTGCGATTAACGCACTGTTCTAGTGTGAATGGGATCTCGTAAACACTGACAGACACACACAACCACAGACACTAACAGACATTCTCACACACACATACAAACTCCACCCAGTCTCCCTACCTGACGAGAACTGGAGTGGATCCTCAGCCTGTGCTGTGACGGAGCTCCATCCATATGAGCATCCACTTGTACAGCTCCCTTACACTCCCTGTAGAGGTGTCGGGAGCCAGAATGTGACCACTCCTTTCCAGGCACTTCTATAGGAAGGGAGCTGTAAGTAATGCACTTATGGATGGACCTCCCTCGCGGTCATAGCCCTATCCCCCCCCCACCTGCAGCTGACACAAAGCGCCGGGCAGCATATTTTGAATGGCTGCTCGGCACAAGAATTGACAGTGCTACGCTAGGGTGAGGCTGAGCAGCCTAGAAAAGTGGAAGGCACATGGCGACCCACTGAACATGGGTTCGCGACCCACTTTTGGGTCACGACCCACCAGTTGAGAACCAAGGCCTTAGAACATGTAAGCAAAAGGGAGTTATTCAGCCAGCGGGATCAGGCTTGGTCCTGGTTCCCTTCATGGACAGGATGGGGAATTGAACTAATGCAAAGACTAAATAATTTATTATTATGGATGACATTTTGAATAAAACATGAGATAACATTACTCTGCTAAATAGGGAACAGAGAGCTTTAAGTAAACAATTAATGTTACATGAATTAGCCATTGAATCAATGGGAGCAGTACTTACTGGACTGTGTGAAGTGACAGAGGACTATGAATGTTGCACTTGGATTCACAATACTAGCTTAGAGGTGCCTGATTATCATGAAATACATGATAAACATAGAAAGGAGGTAGCAGGACTTCAGGAAGAAGCTAGGAAAATTGCTGATGATGGATGGAATCCTTTTAAGGGAATGGGAAATTTTGGCAATGTTTTTGGGTCTGTGTTTTCAAGGTTTGAAGAAGTAGGAATGCTAATTCTGATGATTCTGTTGTTTATTGTTTATCTATATACTTATAAAGCTATGCTTATGTCTATGTGAAAGAGCAACTAGAAGGACAAACGAGGATATTTATTAGTATATATTTATTTTATCACATTTAGTGATAAAAAGAGGGGGTTGAAAGAGTGATTTGATAAACAGGTCCTCTTTTTATTTTCAATATATGTTAAAGTCAAAAGTCTTAACTAATATTCAGCAGATTTTCATGCTATGCCTTCTTTTGTTATCTGTATTGTACTTTGCACTTATTTTATGGTATAGCATATTGGAACTAGCCGTTAGTGATAAGAGTTATCTATAACTAATGCTATATGATTCCAAAGTTATTCTTACCTATGCCAGCAACTAAAGTTAGTAATGACTGATGTCATATGATGCCAAAGTTCTTTACTTGTTATTCAAGACACCGCTTCTCTTCAGTATGTGCTCATAGGGTACAAAGTTTAAATGCTGATTCAAACTTTCTGTGAATGTATAAAAAGCTTGAACGGTCTACCAATAAATTGAACATGTGTGGATCTGCCACAGTGTAGTTCATTCTGTGTTCCCGACGCGCTTCGAAGGAGAATCCCCCAGCCGTCTAGATAAGAGGCCCTTTCAGCCACACAGGTTGAGATAAATACAGCAGGTGACCATCATACCCATAGAACTTAGCTATGGGGATGCCAACCTGCATGTCTCATACTCTGTGCTGGAATGTTAGTCAAGCACTCTAAAAGTGTCAGTCAGAATTATAGATTGAAACTTGTATTTAGATTGTACATCCAGGCAGAATGACTACTTGCAGACCAAAGGCGCACACCATAAAAAAAATTGAAGATAATCAGTTCGCACTGCTCTTCTTTCCCCCAATCCCTGTGCCATTTTGACACGTTGATACAGGAGTAGGGAGTGACTTTGAAATTACACTTCCCCACAAATTTCTGTGTCTCTAAGTTTCTTTAACCACTTAAAGACCAAAGGTTTACACCCCCTTCCTGGCCCGACCATTTTTCGGTATTCAGTGCTGCGGTACTTTGACTGACATTTATTCAGTCATGTAACACTGTACTGAAATTAATTTTATATCATATTTTGAGGACAGATAGAGCTTTCTTTTGGTGGTATTTAATCACCACTGGGGTTTTTCTTTTTTTTTACTATATTAAGGAAAAAGTATCGAAAATATAGAAAAAAGATTTTTTACATTATGTTATGATACATTTTTGTTACTCAATTTTTTGGTAAAATATAAAAGACAAGGATACGTGGGGTAAATAGACACCAAACACTCAAGCCTTAAAATTGCGTGCACCCGCGAAATAGCAAAAAACTACCATACCCAAAATTGACCATAGGCGATGCTTTAAAAGCTTTTACCCCTCATCAGTTTAGTGTTATCAGTGAATAATGGCCCTAGAATTATTGCTCTCACTCTGATGTTTGCGGTGATATGCAACATGTGCAGCGTAATGGGCTCAATCGTCATTTTTGCACGTATCCACGCCCGACGTATGTTTGAGTGCGTGTATGTGGGAGTCGGGGACTTTAAAAAAAAATTGTGTTTTTTGAATTATTTTTTATGTGTGGCATAAATTTTTTTTGCAATCTAAATTTTTTTTACTTTTTTTTCAGCTTATCTCCATCTTACAAAGCTGGATATTGACAGCAGAATGCGGAAGTGATGAAATATACGCGGAAGTGATGTAATATACATCACTTCCGCATTCTGACATCGGAGAGGAGATTGGAGGGAGATTGTGTACTGAGCTCCCTCTGTAAAACAGCAAAAAGTTTTCCTGGCACACTCACAAGCTAGCATGTAAAAAAACTTGTCTCACACTAAGGTAAAAAACAGAGGTTTAGATACACGTCTTCTGCAGAAAATGTGAAAGCCGCACAGCCGCACCAAGGCACCTCTTATAGTGCGGTCCTAACTCTAAACTATGAGAGTCTCAATCTTGGAGCACATGGGGCAGAAGATAAAATTGGGTGCAGTTTTATCAGGAGGAAGCCCAACCCCCCTTAATGGCGTGTATCCAAACCTCTGTTTTTAACCTTAGTGTGAGACAAGTTTTTTTACATTAGGAAATATTACTAAGAAATAATAAATATTCAATTGCAGGACACTAAATTAAATTGTATTCTTTTTTAGTTTCATTTATTACAAAGATGAGCTCTTAAATTAAAGCAATCAATAAAAGAGCAAGGACAGAAAGATAAGAACTTAATAGAATGAGTCAAATCTCTTACAAACCTGTATTCAATTTTCTGACCAATTTTTTCCAATTTCTTTCTAAGCTGTTCGCACTTTTTCCATCTGTGGAAGAAGCAATAAAAATTATGGTACTAGATTAGTCTGAAGCAATAGGAAATTGTGACATAATTATTTATATGTAGAAAGACGTCACACAAACCTGGGAAAAGGCAACTTTTAACTGTATCAGGTGAATATAACAAACAGAATGTTTTGGCCAATAAAACAATAGGATATGGCTAACTAAAAATAGAAATCAGTCAATTAAAATTAATTATGCCAATAAAGTACATAGATTCAAATTGGGAATGTGATGGAAAAACGTATAAGCAGAGGTTGCTTTCATTACAACTGCGTGTCATCACAAACAGTAAATCCAAAGATATAGACAGCTGAATTTATATGCATATCTCCACTCTTCTGTAAAAATTGATCTTAGTCTTTCTGCTCTAACCTCCTTAGCATTCTTATTGGTCAGCAGGGCTCAGTAACAAAGTAAAAACAGTGAAGCGCCACGGACTGTCAGTTCTTAGTAGGACTTGCTTTTAGGCATGCTGCAGGATGCTGCCCCAAAGAAGCCGGGAAAGCTAGAAATCTAGGGAATAAGCACAAAGAGGGGCGCCTTTCCTGGTGCAGATCACTTTTATTTCAATAAACATAAATAGAAAACCGAATCATACTCACAAACATGAGTGTCACAAAATCATGAGGTGAGGACTGACAAGCAGTGAGATGTCCACTAGGTGATACCAGTGTAGTGGTGACGTTAACGCGTTTCCGGGGCACGCCCCCTTCATCAGAACATGATGAAGAGCAGAGCAGGGCTGCCCAATGTATTAAAGAATTAGCTCCACCCATATTGTCCATCAAGCTTCTTTGGTGTCATTGGAAGTGCCAGTAATGGGGGTGGAGTAGGTACATAAAAAATAAAAATCAGTTGATAATGAATTTGCAATATGGGTATAGACATGTGATTTAATAACTAGTATCTATACGTATACTGTTCACACATTGCCCCCAATCCACTAATGACTGGGCGCACATCTTAATAACACTTCTAAAGGCATTTTAATAGTCACACGTGCAAGAACGTGGTGGCTACAGAAGACACTGTAATGTACACAAAGAAACACATAAAGGGCAGCAGTGAGCTAGCTCTAGCATCAGAGGAAATAAAGTACATCCAAAGGTTCCTATGTAGTAGTCTAAACAAGTTCTAAATCTAGCAAGTATGTGATACACAGGCCTCATAAATTAAAAACAACTCCCAACAATCTCTCCTGAGTGAGCCAAATCTTTTTTCATTTGTCACACATGTGCTCCCCCGGCCCCTCCCCCTCTACACTGTAGCTCACAGTGGGAGGGTTTCCAGCACCTATAGCAATAGAGTCTATTCACAGGTCAGTGCTTCCATGGATGTAGTACTTACATCTGCGGTAGTGAAAGGGTTAAAGTCCTTGCAGTGCATTATGGTTACAAAGAATTCGATCTGGCAAAATTCATCATAATTCGCTGGGACCACCGACCTCAAAACACACTTACTTACCTTAGCAACAAATCCAAACCTCTTCCCTAGTCATGATTCAGTGAACTGACCACTTGTACCAGTGCAAAGAAAAACTATTACTTTCCGCTGGCATTTGATGAATCAATAAGCAGCTAGTCAAGTGCAGCTAGTTTAAATTCTACAAATATTTGTTGGCTGCAGGGTACCTTCTAACTGTGCTTCAATGCAATGGATTCATTCAATTCAATGCACGTAAATGCAGATTTTAACTGATCTGCACCTTTTTTTTTTTCGAATGCAGTGTGCCACAAATTGCAGATGGACATGGAGAATGACTTACCAGCACACCATCTTTCCTTCATTAAAAAACACCTTTATTGACGTTGACAAATTACAGACTGTTCACATTTATACAGTGTGGTGTGCTAAAGTGCAGTTCTGTTGTGGTTTGTTGGGGGATGTGTGCTTGGGTGCCATTAAAAGTAAATGGTACCACAACACACCACACTGCATTTCAAGCATTTTATCATGTTATGGCAAAACAAAGATGTAAATTGGGCCTAAAACATATTTTAACAGTCATGGCATAATCACAAACATTTGAATCTGCAAAAGTTTTAATCCCGGTTTATGAGGATTTAAAAAAAATGTCCAATATTTGTACACAGCTAAATCTCTTTCCCTGTATTTACAGCTCTATTTTATAATATATTTTAACAGGTTCCTAAAAATTATTATTAGTATTATTAGTTATTAGAAAATAATAAACATGTTTATATTACAAAGAGCAGGTGGTGATGGAGTCAATATAGCCAAAGAATGTGAAATTTGTGCATGGCACACCCCATCCCCATTCTGAATTGCTATCTGACTGCTTTACATGGAGTTACGATTTTGGAAATGAACAATATTGTCCAATAACGAGAGCTAGCTTTGCCCATGTGAATGAAGGGGGAAAATTAGAGCGCAAATCCTGGAAATGTGGGGGGTATAGGGACAGCCAGTGTCTGTGTGTGACGGGTGGAAAAACAAAAATTAATCAAATCACAAAAGGTGAAGGACTTACTTGTGGAGCCGAGGTCCTGTTATGGAGGGCCCTTTTGGAGTGTGGGCAGTGCGGGATGTATTCGGTGTCTCCCAGCAAGTGGAGGGATGGATGAAGGAGGAATCAATGTGGACTGGATGCTGTATGTGCCCGGGGACTGGTGAAGAAGCTGCCTATGGTCTTGATGGCAGTGTTCTTAGGACGTGACCGAGTGAAAGGGACCGAGGGCTGGGAGAGGACGTGCACGGAACAATGATAAAGGCTATGCACATATGAATGCATTCATTATTATTTAAAAATGTTGTTTATTCTTTGTGTTTTTTTCTATGGTGACAGATCTCTCCATAAATTGTATCTCCATAAATTGTATCTTCACTGATAAAGTAGTCAGTGCTATTCAGCAAAGGTGATTGATGGTCAGTGTATTTATATCCAATTTATGAAGATGTCAGAAAAATTATTGCACCTGCACTTTACAATTGTAGCACAGTCCATTAGGAAGCAATTTCAGCATCCCTCTGCCTGCACCTCCACGCTCAGGCATGTCACATCTACTTTAGCTGAGCAGACTGTGGCAAGCGCAAAGAGATCACATGGCGATGCAGCCATTGAACAGGCTTTCTTGCCAACAGCATAAAGCCAGTCATCCTTCATCCCTGAGAAACAGCCTGTTTAATCTGTAATATAGCTCTTATGCTGAGAATCAATATCACTTACTCTTATCTCTAAATGGATTAGGAAACAGACTTAGATAACTCATATGAGAAGTCTTCATTACCACACCGTTAAATCCCATTTCATTATCCGATTTCTCTCTTACAACAGGAAGATGATACCACCACCTTACGGATGAAGTGAGTTATTTAAATAAAAACAAAAATTTAGAATACATTACTTATGTAGGAAAATTGATAATGGCTTGCTTATACAGCTGCTTCTTTAGCTGACCATACAGTGCTTGACATCTGGCTGATGCCTGCTGAAACATCCACAATTTGAGCTGTGAATGGCCCTGTCAGAACCACCTGGATTGACAAAAGTCGATTTTTCGACTTTAGACGAACGAGATGGGTGGAAAATTGTCAGCTGAGCAATGACTGCAGCTTACTGTGCTGGTGTTCTGACAGGAACTGGCACAAGCTGTCAGGATACAATATCCCCGCAGGGGAGATTTGCCCATCCGCACTGTTTAATGTGGATGGAGGAATCTATTAGACTTCTTTTGTGAAATTAAAGAAATGTATGTGTGTATGGGTGGCTTTAGAAATGAAAGAGCTGCACAAAGGACTGAAGTCTGCTAAGGTAATTGTTGGATGACAAACCACCTCACACATAGCATCACATGCGTATGTGTTTTGCCCACACTCAGGGGGCTTAATCATAGTATAGGTAGTGATGTGATCAGATGGAAACATTGCACAAATGTTACATAATTCCCTGTTTCAATAGTAACATTTTCCCACAAACATAGCCAGTAACAGAAGAATGTATATACTTACCTCTACTCCTACCTCAGCTGCCCAACTACACTCATGAAAAACCATGCCGGATGTCTGCTAGGAAACAACTCACTGGTTCCACCTGCTGTTCTGTATGTCACTACTGTCTCCTACTTTTTTGAATTCAGGGCCACTTTAAAGAGACACTGTCACCTTGGTCATGCTGGGTAAAGTAACACTATCTTACCTACTGTACCTTACCAGCACTACTCTGCTGCTTCTCCTGATGACATTACCTGATGTTTCAGAGTATGGGGGAAGTAAATGACCACCTTCCCTGGTTGCCAACATCTTTGGAAGGAGCAGCGAGGGAGCACAAGCAAGGTCTAAGGAACAGAGAAGGGGGGGACTATGGAGAGACACTGTCACTTTACCCAGCCTTGGCAAAGTGACAGCGCCTTTTTAAGTCTGCAGCTCTGTCATTTTTAATGAATTTGCAATGCACACGCTCTGCAGACCTATAATTTGGTTCCATTGGTTGGACTCTTGCCATAGAAAAAAAGGAGCCTCAAATGGTGTTTGCTGTATTCATTGTATTTTTGCAGCTACGTGTCTTCCTTATAGTCAAAAAAATAGGGGACACACTGGAAACAAACCCAGAGAAGCAGAACAGTATAAAGAATGCTTGTTCTTTATAGAAAGAAAAAAAACTTGCCACAAATACATATACAAAGTGACAGAGAATCCATTCTGTGGTTTTCCCTGATACCTGTTTGGTTTGTTTGTGCCAGGCTCAGTGTGGACAGAACATACATATTTTTAATGGACAGCTATAATGGTTTGTGCTGTTCTTTATTTCTATACATCTACCTTCTCACCTTGTTTTAACAAAAATGTTGTTAAACTGGGCATTAGGCAGCCATGTAGGCCCAACCTAAAGAAGCAGTATCATAGCTCAGTGTTTACAAATGCTGCTGCATTATAGCACTATGGCAAATTAGCCAATTTGAATCATGGCACTATATGCAATGCGACAGGTGTGCATGTTTGTGTTTAACACAGGGTTATATGTAGCATTATGCTGTGCACTCCACTGGGGCAGGGACTATGATTTATTTGTGTACTGAAGCTCCTTACAACATGTTTCCTCTATAATAGCACAAACATTAGGCCAAATTAACACTGCCACATGCAAGGCATTATATTATGCATCTTACGGTGTCCTAGTAACGTACCCATTCATTTAATTTGGCTGCCTAAGGCATCAAAGCAGACCATAAAAGATGCATGCACTATGTTTTGTAATGCAGCACACCACAATTGACAGTAGTGCTTTAATCCTTTGCTTATATGCTTTGTACTATAAGGTCAGTGAGGAGGAGGAAATGTACAGAACAAATGCTGTGCTAAATATACCCTAAAGTTGAGTATGGGAAAAGAATTGTGCTGGTCTTGGCAAGTAGGCAGTTTCACTGCCTGTTCTTCGCAGTGACAAATTGTCTCAGAAATTGACTTATTCCACAAGTGTATTAGAAGCTGAACTCCATAAAAAAATCTAAATATATATATATATTATGGCTGCGAGCCAGATCCTCAACCTCCACTACAGCAGTAGAGCTTAGGTTAAAAATACAGGTCAGGACTCACCCCCAGACTGCTGATTGGCTGTTGAAGGGGCAGCAGCCCACTGATGAGGTAATTAATCTGTCTAATTGGCTCCAAGTTTGCCCTCTTCGGGTTTCCGATGACTGCAATGCTGAACGGTCAGTGTGCACGTGCGCACACTGGCCCGATCGGCAGTTGTCGAACAAGCACACCACTAACATGCCGAGAATCGTGCAATTCTAGGCGGGTTTTCCAGCCTGCTTGTTAGACGGAAGATGTGTGAATGCACAGTAGAGACGGTTGCACGCCTTCCATACACTTTGTGATTATTGTACCATTGCGGGATTTCCCGTGATTATCATACGATAAACGTACAGTGTATGGGCACCTTTAAAGGATTTCCCGCGATTATCGTAAGATAATCGCGGGAAATCCCGCGATTGTACGATAATCGCAAAGTGTATGGAAGGCGTGCAACCGTTTCTACTGTACGATTACACGTCTTCCGTCGAACAAGCAGGCTGGAAAAGCCACTGAGAATCGTTTGATTCTCGTTGGGTTAGTGGCATGCTTGTTCGACAACTTCCGAACGGGCCAGTGTGCGCACACTGCCCGTTCAGCATTGCAGTCATCGGAAGCCCGCCCCTCATCGGGGCTGGCTTGCAATGATCGCAAGTACGATCTGACTGTCCATGATGGGCAGATCGTACATTATTTTAATTACTTTACAACCATCGCAAGACAAAAGTCTTGCGAGGGTTGTACAGTGTGTGGCCACCTTTATACAGGAATCTGATCTCAAGTAAAATTCAGAACTTTACATTAGCAGAATTTAAAAATAATATGATTTTTTTTAATCACTCAAGGTGAATCTGTGGTACAGGTAAAACGTGCTTTACCAAAGACATACTAACTGTAAATAATGAATACTATATGAGTTTCATTTTATAGCTGTAGCCATGACTTGTTTGCTTCAGTGATACCAGCGCTATCTTAAAGTGTATTTCCACTTTTGCAGCCAAATTGGGATCACCTACAGTATTTACATTTGTGTTATGTTTTCCATTCACATTGCATAACTTAAAAATATAAAATTGCTGCTTGCACAAAACAAGAAAAGTTGTTCTCTGTACTGAAATTCCCTCTGCAGTGCAAGGGGGGTGGCAGGTTAATGTTACCATAATAAACCCTGTCTGTACTGTGCTGGTAGATCTCATTGTTAGTTGTGAACTATAGTGTCAGAAACCACATACCTTAGAGGAGTCTGAGTTGACGAGGAAGGCCTCTCTTGCAGCTCAAGTCCAAGAACTCCTGGAGGTAGAACAAGTGTACTAGGACAGGAGGGGCACGAGTGCCGGTAGCAGCGAAGTCCAAGACAAGCCGCATCTGTAACAGTCGAGCAGAAAGGTGCCAGGACAGTAGACAAGGCGTAGTCAGGGAGAGGCAGGATCAGAAACTTGCGGGCAGCGAGGTACAGAGCAGCAGACAGGAGCATAGTCAGAAAACAAGCCGAGGTCAAAGGGATCCAGAAGAGCATCAGAGTATATAGCCAAGCCGAGTCAAACAAGAGGAGATCAGAGTCAGGATGCTGGGTTCAGGTTGCAGGAACAGGAAACAGCTGAAGACCAATCAGCACTGGATGTTAGAATGTCACAGCCTTAAATAGCCCGTTTAGCGCGAAAATCCGCAACACGCACATGAGCACGCCAGCATGGCCTATGGACAATTTTGAGTACCATAGTTTTTCACTATTGCACAGGCATGTGCAATTTTAACACTTGGCATGTTTGTAATCTATTTACTTTATGTAACCTCATCTTTTATATTTTACCTTAAAGAAGGGTATTACATTGTATTTGTGTGCACTAAAATGAATTAGTTTTTTTTAACTAAAAATATAATTTTAATAAACATTTGCGCAAATATTGTGCTACATAAAAAATTGCAGCTTCCTTTTTTTTATTCTTCAGGGCCTCTGCTTTCAAAAAATATATACTTTTTTTATATACTTTTTTGGGGATTTTAAAGTAATTTTCTTTCCCAACATCCAGATTTCAGTATGTGTGTGCAAAAATTACCAAATTGCTCCGGTATTAAGGTGGTGTTCCTCCAGGTTCAGCGTCTTCAGCTTTTCCTACTGGCCAAGTCAATAAGACGTAACTCCAGTGCATGTGTACTTACACTGCATCTTAAGCTGGCCATACACTTTACAACCATCGCACGACTTGAGTCGTGCGATGGTTGTAAAGTAATTAAAAGCTCGTAAGAGAGAAAATTGTCTGTTAATCAATTAAAAAAGATAAAAATATGTGAATCTTGGGTTAAATAAAATTAATAAATAGACCCTAGTCTAGTAGTTTTTGTTTTTTTTATGCACTTTAGTTCCACTTTAAGGCCCCGTTCACATTGAGCGATTTATCGCGTGGTAATTCCCGCGATATCGCGGCAATTTACCGCGCGATATCGCTCTCCAATGCTTCTCAATGGGGCAAATGGTCCTGCTGTCGCGGGTCGTTACAGCAGGACCCTTTTTGGAGCGGATTTAGCCGCGATTCAAGCTTGCTCAATGCAAGCATTTGCGCAATATCGCGCAAAATGCAAATCGCGCGCCAAACGCGCGATTTGCGAACCGATCAATGTGAACGGGGCATAAAAGTGACAACTTTAGGCATATGTACTAGCATTACTTAGATATGTTACTTTTACTTTATATTGAATATATAGAATAATCAAGGACCATTCAGTGCCTGCTTCAAAAAAATCCATTGTTTAAAACTCCTGCAGTGTTTAAATAATTGCTCATCTTATTACTGTTATTCAAATGAAAAAAGCGCTTGGCTGCCCAGGAGCAGATCTTTTGAAGGTGAGTATCATAAGCCTTAATGAGGAACACAATCATTCAGAACTATAAATAGCTGTATTATTAGCAATGATAAAGAGCTGCTGATTTGTCAGCGTGCTGAAACTTCAAAGAGCCTTAATGAGTTAATTAAAACATCACAAATTTGTAGGTTGTTTTTAGAGCAAATAAATGAGAGTACATGCTTCATGGAAAACAGTTTACAGCTACAAATGCTCACACGGTTTTCCCAGTGTGTCTGGTTTACTTGTGCGGCAGTCATGTGGATTGGAATGAAACCCTGCTGCATTATTCAATGTCAGGCACATTTGTACAGCTGTATTAGTAATTCCTTCAGTCATCTCCTTTTGTAGTTGCCATGACAACAATTTCTACTGATAGTGCTACCTCTTCAGCCCAGAATTTTTTATGCTTCTTAGCTATTTTGCCACTTGGAAAGCAATTGAGTACAATAAGCATCGGGAGGCACCTTTGTTTTCATGTATTTCAAATATATTTTGTAGTGGAGAGAGATAGAAAAATATGGTGAGACACTAAAAATGGTTTCGTCATTCTGTGCTGGCACTTATGTTTTATCACTGAGGTTTTGGCCTTGAGTCATAACATTATTTTCATTGCTAGGATGAACATTTCACATCTATCTCATTACTGATGTATCACTTTTCTTAAAGGGTATCTCCAGCCAAACATCTAAATAGTTATACCAAATGATGTGCAAAATAATGCACACCTCTGCTGTTGAATATGTGAAATAAAATTGGTAATAGCCTCTATACCAGGGGTCTCAAACTCAATTCACTCGGGGGCCAGTGGACACATTTTTTTCTCCCATGGGGGCCGCTTGCCAAATTTCATACTTCACACATACAATGCACAACCCCCTACAACCAGAATTACAAACACTAATTTACACACAATAAGGCCCCATTCACACCTGTATGTTGCGTTGTAACTTGTGTTTTCCTGCAGCAGGAATCCCTAATGTGGCGTTTACATGCTGTCTGACATGATCTGGTGACAGCCATTGCATGTAAATGACTGCACACCACTTGCAATCGTATGTGATATGATTACATGTGGTTAGGAATCAATGATTATCCCTGGATGCACGATCAATGCATTCAGGGAGAATGATTCCTAACCGCATGCAATCATATAACATATGATAACATGAGGTAAAAATGCCCCCCCCCCCCGTTTCCTGCCCCCCACACATAAAATAATTTGCTCCCCCTGATCCCTGGCCCCTACACATAAAACAATATTTCATCCCCCGCGCACACAAAATACATTTGTTTTACGTTTTTGCAGGAAGGAGGCAGGCAGGCACATCATTCCCTGGTGATCTAGTGGTGATTAGACCTTACTAATCCATCCTTTTCGGCCGGAGGGAACAGAGAGCACAGCCAGCATGCGAGCCGGTACTTTGAGACCACTGCTGTATGCCAATGTCTTAACCACAGCCTAGTCTTGGGGCAACCCAACAGCCTCCCAGTGGTGAAACTCATCCCTCTCAGCTATCAGATCACAGAATGTTACATGCTTTTTTGCTGTAACAATCCTTGTTTTTCTTCTGTGTTATTTTCATCTCTTATTGCTGAAAATAATGGTCGCTCTGGTAATTATCAATCATTATTAAATTCAGCTCATAGTTTGTCAATATTACATTGCTGCTGCCGTTAGAGACTGTGGGTTTATTTGTTCTCCATTGCCTGTACTTGTGCATGCAGTTTAAACTGTTGTTTGTTGAGATGTAGAGAGCGATATACTGTATAACCATGCTTACATTAAAAGTGGACATCCTCCCACACACTTACTATTTACCTTCCATCTCACTATAGTGGGTCTAGCCAATAACATCATATTATATACTTATTTTCCTTTTTCCTTTAGTTCACCATTCCAACCCAACAGCATCCAAGAAGCCTGTGCCACCAACTTCTTCTTCCATCATTCTTTTTCTGGTTCACAGAGCTGGCCCAGCAATATCATCTGCATTAGATCCTGTGCATCCGCATTGAGTTATATTGCCCCAGGACCCAGACTCCATTTTGTGCATCTTACAGGTACTGGTAATAGGCTGGGAGTATATACTGCAATGTGTATAAGCCACAGGCATTAGCCGGTCATCCATGATACAAAGTAAAAAAATATTTAGGGGACAGGTAAAAAAGAGAATATGTACTATTAAATAAGCAGCACTGGTCAATATATCTACAGGAGTAGGCATGAGCTTTGGGTCGAGCATGGGTTTGCAGTAAAACCCAACCTGTTCGCGGACACAACAAACTAATGTTGTGTCGTAATAGCAACCAAATACAAATAATGCTCTTCCTGACCTCTAAAACAGGGGTCAGGTGGCTTAGAATGGTCAGTCATGAAGACTATCGTCCGTCGGGTCCTTGAAAGGGCTGAAGCCGCCGGGGGAGAAGAATGGGTGTGGCGTTGCCTGGAAGCGGCCAAAGATGTCCAGCATTCTGCAGCAGTGGACCCCACCGAATCCCGTCAAGCCGTTGAAGAGGATCGAAGCAGCCCCCTGAGAATCCCGCCTAGAAGAAGCCGTCCAGTGGAGAGAAGTATGTCGGCAGTTACAGAAATGGATCCCCTGCCGCCGACGTCAGAGGAAGAGGCGGAGCGGGTAAGCGCATGCGCAGAAGCAGGCGGCCTTTCTCTCCTTCACCAGCGGGACCGGAGGGACCTCAGCGGCGGGGAGGAGTTTTGTCCCCTAGGCAACGAGCGGCAAATGGACAGAGAGTTCTGGGTAGCCAATCGCGGCGCCCGGTGTGGGCAGAGGTTACCGGAGGTCGGAGGACGCTTCCTGGACGGCGCTTAGCAGGGGGAATTGGTCAATCAGTATCCCACAACAATGGAAGAAATAGTGGGGAAGAAGAAAGAAGATTATACAGCCATTCATCCACAGCAGCGGCGTCTGCTGCAACACCAGTCACAGCAGTGAGCTGTCCAACGCTGCTCATAAATGAAGAACAAAGGGCTCCTCAAGTCTCTACACTTCAACCAGAGGTACCTCAGTCAATTCTGGTGATTGGTGTAGATACACGTCAGTCGGCACCGGTCGTCAATTCTGGGGGCGAGTGTATTCAGTATGCTGCTTTATCTAATTTGATTGATTCTCTCTCCAGAATTGCAGATACATTTTCTGTTTCTTCTCCAGCAGCGATGGTATGGACCCAGTCAGATAATATTGTTCCTAATAGTGATACTTCTTCTAATGGCATTGCACCTACACCTGTAGTTTCACCTTCTATACATTCCTCAAGTGTCCCAGAAACTTAATTTAAAGCACCGCTTCCATGTGAAATTTCTCCTATTGGGATGCACCTGTCATCGTCTTTAGTAGATAAAATTATTAAAGGTGACTTTATCGACATTTTATCTTTGCTGTCTTCAGCAAAAGATTTTCTCAGATCAGATAAAGAAAAATCGGACGATGACAGACGCAGACCGGTGGCTCGCACTTTTAATAACTGGCTACAAGCCTTTTGTATTTATTCAAGTATTTTAAGTGATGAGTTTCCGGAGAAAGGTAAGGGTTTATTTCAACATGTCGACACTATTTTAGAAGCGTATAGGAATTTTGGAGGTCTGGGATGGTTTTACTATGACTAATCATTTCATCAAAAAATGCCAGTTTATCCTTCTTTGCAGTGGGGATGAAGGACGTTGGTTTGTGGCTTAATTTGATTACTCCACAAAAGCCGCCAATTAGGCAGTCAACGCCTTCAGCCCCTTCGTCAAATTTGCGTAAAGGGGTCTGCTTTTCTTTTAATGAATCACACTGCAAGTGGGCTGCGTCATGCAAGTATAAACATGAATGTTCCTTCTGTGCGGGTACACACCCATTTTCTAGATGTTTTAAAAGACAGGTTAACCCCACAGTTATGCAGAAGGATATTTTTCCAAAAAGCCAGTGAGGCTGGAAAAAATGCTTCCGTGGTTAATGTTGCACCCCGATCAGGAGATAGCTAAACTGTTAACAGACGGTTTTACTTTTGGTTTTAATATCCCTGATTTTAGAGGTTCAGGTTGCTCAGTAATAAAAAATGTAAAATCTGTACAACAGCATCCTGATATTGTTCAGGAAAAAATTTCAAAAGAAATAATAGCAGGGAGAATAGCTGGCCCTTTTTCTTTTCCTCCTTTTGAAAATTTTCGCATCTCCCCGTTAGGTTTAGTACCTAAAAAGGAACCCAATTCTTTTAGATTAATCCATCATTTATCCTTTCCTAAGGGAGATTCTTCTATGGTTTTGATAAAATTCAGTTTAAGAAAAAAATTAATAAACCAATAAAAGTGCCGCAGCCATTTATTTCCAAATATTTTGTTGTATGTGTCGTTATTTTTAATATATAATACCGCCTGCAATTCCATGACCAGTAATGGGGACTTTCAGCCCCTCACTATAAAAAGGCAGTGTTCCCAGCAGCCATATAAAAAATGTGCTTAGCTCTGAGGGAAAGTATAGGGAGTGATGCTGATCAAGTGCATAGGGACAGATTAGTGTAGGGCACGTACAGGGATCTCAAGTCTCCCTGATGTTCAGGGAGTCTCCCTCTTTTGGATAGCAGCTCCCTGATGTCCGCGAGAGAGGCATTTTCTCCCTGAAAGGTTTACTCTGAGTAAACCTTTCCAGTAAGATATCAGGAGGGTAAAGTTTCAGAGTGAGGCTTGCCTCCTAGGGGAAGGTCATGTGATCTCTAGAGTAGCCTCAGAACGAGGCTTGGCTCCTGGAGGATGGTCATGTGATCTCTAGAGTAGCCTCAGAACGAGGCTTGGCTATCAGAAGGAAGAAGCTACTTGCTGCACAGAGAGGGCGGACATAGATTACTATTGAGAGCAGGTACAGGCACTGAGATCTACTGCTGCAGGGCTGAGAGAGTGCTGTTAACCCTTTGTGGATAATATAGAATTAATTATATGTCCTGGTTGTCTAGTTATAGAGAACATTTATTTCATTTGCTGC
>NW_017308759.1:92090-96583 GCF_000935625.1 Nanorana parkeri | reverse complement strand
GGGGGGGGGCGGCCCCTTCTTCGGGACGCAGAAGCGATCTGGCGACAGGTAAGTCGCCAGGATCGCTTCTGTTGTAAAGCCGACAGTCGGCTCTACAAGTTTAAACAGAGTCCCGGCGGCAAAAGTCGCCGGGAGTCTGTTTAAACAGCCCCGATGCTGGCGACGTACACTGTACGTCGTCAATCACGAAGAGGTTAATAGCTAATAAAATGTAGGAAAAGGATAAGGATAAAGGATAAGGATCTCGCCACCCGGGAGGGACGCTGGCTGCACATCTCTCATTAGTTCAACGATAGAGCCGCACCATGGTGATATCGTGTGAGGCTTCACCCCTCCTGTGGTCTTGGGCCCCCAAACATTATATATTTTTTAAATGCAGAGAATAAAATGGTGGCAGGTTCAGTTTCTTACGCCACATGTTAACTGCACTATTGGTGATCAAATCTATATTTTCAGCAACAAATATACTCAAATTAATTTTAGTGCACACAAATGCCAATTTTTGTGTAAAATATAGAAGATCTGGTAATATAAAAAAGAAGAGGTTGCATCAAGTAAATGGACACCACATAAGTCAAGCCTTACAATGCGTATGATACCCAAGAAAAACTATGATACCCAAAATTGTTTATAAGTGACACTTTACAAGCCTTTACAACTCATCAATTTAGAGTTAACCGTAAATGATGGCTCTCCAATTTTGTTTTCTATACAGTGTGTGCAACGATACCTAAGATTACATAGGGGCGTATTCACTAAGCTGCCGTAGGCAGCCGAGTGAATGACCGACCTAAAGCGAAGTGAGCCGAGCGCTGTTCGGCAATTCACTTCATGCTGGTACGGCTGATTTCAGCAGTATATCGGCTGAAATCAGCCGTACATCGGGTGGCTACACGTGGCTTCGGGTCAGCCGAACATGCTTGGTCTCTCTGTGGGATCGAGCTAAACAGAAAAATAGTTTAAAAAGTAGAAAAATAAAAATAGAAAATGATTGGGCGGAGCTAGCAATGACAGCTAGCTCCGCCCAACGGTTTTCTATTGGCCGGCGGTTCTGCTGCCGTCAAAAAAAGAAAAAAAATGTTGGCCATAGGAATGCATTGCTAGATTGCTATTGGCTATTTCAATTTGCAATAGCAAACTAGCTATTGTACCCGCCCTCTGCTGCTGTCAATCAGTAGCGGGGACGGGTGCAATGCTAGTTTGCTATTGGCTATTGCAAATTGAAATAGCCAATAGGAATCTAGCAATGCATTCCTGACATGGCTCCATGTCAGAAGAAAAAAAAAAGAAAAATCAGTGTTTCTCTCCTTGCCGGCCGGGAGCGGGAGACTCCTGGAGCGGCCGGGAGAGTTAGGCTGTCTGGAGATCAGTGTCCCCGGTTAGCTGGTAACCAGGGACGCTGATCTCTCTGCAAGTGGCCGGAGCCAGCCATAAGATCACGGCTGGCTCCGCCTAGCTGTCAGAAGCAGGCTGGCCAATGGCCGGCAGCTCGGCCAGCTTCGGCTTACAGCGCGGCTCAGCCGAGCCGAGGCATATGCCTTCGGCTCGACTGAGCCGCTCGGCCAAGTTCGGGAGCTGTACGGGCTATAGTGAATAGCCCGTACAGCAGCCCTTCGGTGCTACTGAACCGAAGGGGTCCTGGGGCCGAAGCTAGCCGAACGATCGGCCGAAGCTACGGCTAGATCCTTCGGCTGATTCGTGAATAGACCCCATAGTTTTTAAGGTTGAATAAAGACACAGATTCATCGAGTAATATGTGTGGCCTAATTGTCCTTTTTGTACACACATTCACCTAACACATGTGTTTGCATTAATTTGTGTGTGTACATGGGGACTTTAAACTTTTTTATGACATTTTTTAATTTGATAAATATTTTATTCTTTCAACATTTTTTTTTATAAGTGGGCCCCCATCTAATAGTATAGTGAAGGTCATAGGTTCTCTTTAGGGAGACATCGGGCCTGTTAGACCTCTAATGTTACCTTCAAACTCCGCTGAACCTGAGTGAGCTTGATCAGCTTTTTCAGGGTTTTACATGTCTGTGGCTGTACAAATTTTCTATCTTGTCTATTAAATATTTAGTATGTGCAGAACTTAATTGCAGCTTGGCAGGGAGTTAACTTTTCTTTCTCATGAATTAAGAGGCACAGGATTCATTAATTCAGAAAATTGGGTTATACTGTGACCTACAGGAGAAATTGGCACTGACAAACAAAAAAAAGCTATTGGCCAGCCAAGTATAACCCCTCCCACTCCCATCATGCTTCAGTTTTTTGCTAGTGTCCTAGGACAATGGATGTCTTTTCTCTGTAGAGAAAAGTTTAACCATTTTTATTATTCATTTTTAACTTTGTTTAATTTTTTGCTTAATACTTCCTTTGTATGCTGCTGAACTCTTTATACAGCTATCTGGATTAGTGTTTCCTTAGCAAATAGTTTTGGAGGCTATATCCAGGCACCGCTGCACAAAACATTTGCATGCTTGGAATGTGACATTTGCGCACTGGGCTCTTCTTGTGGCACTGGGTTAGTTTGCCACACGGCACTCTTTAGGACTGTGATAAGTCTCAGAGGACTACCTAATCATGTGTTTAAGGGAACCAAATGTCCCATCTTCTGATCAACATTCTGGATCTCAGGGCAATATGGTTGTGACTATAATGCTAGACAGTTTGACTGTAAGGTCATCCGGTTAGAATCCAGTTGGAAAACACCACAGCAGTGGCATGCATTAACCATGAGTGAGAAGCAAGAAGTATTTCTGCAGCAAAAAAAGGTGGAGAGCTTTCTAGCCTGGGCAGAACTACAGATTCCAAGACATTTAAAAACTGGACAGGTTTGTCTTCAGGTGCAGAGAAGGAAGCAGTGGATACTGGTGGTGCGGTGGGATCAGTACAATCTGATCTATGCCTTTCCTCCGTTAGAGAAATCATTCCTCTTTTTCTCAGAGATAGCATTTTGGTGATCCTCACAGTTTCCAACTGGCTGAAGAGGATGTGGTACTCTGACCAAATCAAATTTCTGGTAGACCCTCTGCGGGCTCTCCTAGATCGACCAAATCTCCTGGCCCAAGGACCACTTACGGTAATAACCCTGTTTCACAGTGGATCATTTTAACAGCAGTGGTTGTTGAATCTCAGATCGTGAGAAGCAGAAATCCCTCTAATTCAGTAATTCCCATGATGTTAAAAGCCTGCCTGGATGTAGTTAATGCTGTGCGTGTCTTCCGCACACATAGCACAAAGCATTTTTCTGAATACCTAATCTGATTCTGTTGCCTTTAGATCTGTGTTAAGGTTTCCCCTGTTCCTGTAAGGCTATGGCCAGGAGTTTGTGCGCTACTGCGCATACGCAGGTCCTGGTTTTCTGCATTGTCCGGAAACATGCACTAGTGCACAGGACACGCAACATAGCGGACGCGCAAAGAGGCGCTAACTTGATGCCAGTGAAGTGACACAGTTCCCTCTGATTTATGGGTCTATTTAAACCAACCTGCCCAGTTGACTAGTGCTGAATGGTCTTTCAGCTTGTGCCCTTGCTTCCTGTTTCTATGTCCATTTAATCACCAGTTGCCTTGACCTGGATTGCCTTGACTACGCCTGATTGCTGCCTGCCCCTGACCTCTGCTTGTTTCCTAGATTGGCTTTTGTCTTCTCCCTTGGTACCATGCTGCCCAACTGGTGTGACCCCTGGCTTCTCTGACTTTGCTCCTTTTCCTGCTTCAACCCATGCAAACCTCTCAGCTTGATTCCAGGCCTTCTTCATCATCCCTGTGAACCTGCTGCTGGACTGTGACCTGGCTTGGTGTCTGAACACCTTGGCACCCATGCTACTCTTTGTCTACTAAACTCCCTGTCCCCATTTCCAGGAGTGTGAGACAAGAGCTGCAAGGGAGGCCTCCTCAGCTAATTTGGTCCTCTACCGATGGCGAACCTTTTTGAACCCAAGTGCCCAAACTGCGCCGCAAAATCAATGTATTTATCTCATAGTGCCAGCGCTGAAAATAAGTTTAGTATTGCAGTTTGGGCGCTCGGGTTTAAGAAACGTTCAACATCACTGCCTTACGGCCTTGTACGGCTCTCACGGGGGACCCGAACGTCCCGGATCACCTCTGTAGTCGGGCCGGTCGCAATCAGGCAGCGGCGGTGACCTCTAAACAGGCAGATTAGACGGCCGCTTGCGGGGGCCTCCCGGGGTCCTAGCGAGGAGGAAGCAGCCGTCTAACCTACCTGTTTATTGGCTGCCGCTGCCTAATTGTGACTGGCCCGGATCGCATACCAAGGCGATCCGGTTCAGTCGGATCTATTTCAATTGGTGGTCCCTGAACGCAGTGGTGTATTCTGGTTTGGGGCTGCCCTAGGCAAGGCAAAACTCGGGCGTCCCCACCCCCACTACATTTACCCCACCCTTTCCTGTTTAATACTTTTTGCGTGACCTGTCAGTCGCTGGATACAGTGCAAACACTGTATCCAGCTTTTGACATGTTCCGCTA
>NW_017308759.1:81564-91616 GCF_000935625.1 Nanorana parkeri | reverse complement strand
ACCCCCTGAGACCCTGCAGTCTGCCAGATCTCAGGGGGGCTGTGCAGGATCTGTGGTGGGCTTTGCAGGCTGCAGAGCCCCCCATGGATCCTGCAAAGCCCACCAAAAGGTATTGCACAGCCCACCTGTAACTCTTTGGTGGGCTGCGCATAATCTATGCTGGGCCCTGCCAGCACAGTGCTCCTACCTTACGTGGGAAGCCCAGCCTTCACTGGTTCGACTGGCCCCTTGGCGACGCCTCCTCCATCGCGGTCTCTGCCTTTGCCTCAGTCTTTACAGGCCTCTTCCATCTCCCCCTGTCTCCGCCCCCCTGTATCATGCCGCTCTGTCCACATCTCCTCACGTCCTCTCATCTACGCCTCGATCACACTCTGTCTCCGGCCCTGTCTCATGCCGCTCAGTCCCCCGTCTCCTCCCGTCCTCTTTCATCTCCGCCCCATCTCCCTCTGTCTCCACCCCCTGCCGCTCCGTCCCCCTTCTCCTCCTGCTCGCTCGCCCGCCCGCCGATTTCTCCCCGTCGACATTAGACAGCTCGGCTGGCTTAATGTTTTGGGGCCTGATCCTGGGCTCGCATGCCAGCAGAAAGGGCCTCGCGTGCCCTCCCTGGCACGTGTGCCATAGGTTCGCCACCACTGTGATAGTTCCTGTCAAAGAGCACTTTTCTACATCTGTAAGTGTTTCTTGGGCTTTTTGGCATCAAGCAACTGTTTCCAGAATTGCAAGTCTACCACCTGGTCTTCTGTTCACATGTTCTGTACATTTTACCAGGTGGATGTTCATCTGATGCAAGATTTAGGTGCATTGTCCTTAAGGCAGCTCTTTCAGCTGCTGGCTGCCCCAGTTGTGATGTTGTGTTATGTGGTCTTTTAGTGTTTTGTTACTGTTGCCCACCCTTTATTTTGACTGCTTTTGGACATTCAAGTTGTGTCTGAATCACTGAACCCTGTGTCCCCTAATTAAGAGAGAGGATTTTTGTACTTTCCGAAAAATCAGTCTCAATCAATCTATTAAAGGACAGGTCCCACCCTCTATGTTTGTGATCTTCTCCTTGGTACTGCTTTTCTACAAAACTTAAGTATTCTGGGAGTGGGAGGAGTTATACCTGACTGGGCAATGGCTTTATTTTGTTTGCCAGTGTCCAATTCTTCCTGTTGGTGGCAGTATTGCACAATTGTCTGTGAATCACTGAATCCCATGTCTATTAATTAACTCCATGAAATGGATTTTATAGTAAATACAAAAATCCAGTTTGTTTTGATACATGTATTTAAAGTAGTGATTTGCAGTTGAAATGAAAAAGGACAAATAACATCCATCTACTACATGTACCGTCATAACTCTATAGCGCCAGCTTTGGATTCTATCCTTGCTCTCATCTTCACGCAATCAGTCTTGAAAAGTGCTGGTTACTTTCAGTGACTCCATGCAATCCATGGGATTGCACAGCCCCCTGGTTGCGATCAACATATTGTGTTGACAGTATATAAAGAGAACAGTCTATTGATTGGCACATGCGCAGACCACTGGATATCCTTTTGGAAGGAACTCAGATATGCTGAGACAACCAGAATAAAAGCTGGCATGCATGTTTATGGAGTTGGCAGTGCATGTCCGTTTTTGTCAGTGGGTGCTTATTTTGGGGACAGCCAGTGACATCAGGTCTCCGCTTACTGTTTTTGTTGAGCAATGCAAAGCCACTCGGAGACACTAATTCTGAATACTTCCAAACAAAGATATGTGACAAAATCAATATTTTAAATATATGGGTAGCAGTGGCGTAACAACTAGGGGGGCCTTGGGCACTCACCTGGGGGGGAGCGCCGGCCGCCGGGCAGTGACAAGCGAGACCCGGCGAAAGGCTGAAGCGGTGTGGAATCCCGGCGGGCGGTAAGTTGCTTTCTACATTTAGTCCTGCTTTGCACAAGCAGGAATAAATGTAGTGTGGGGAAGCTGATTGTTTGTGTACAAGTGATCTCGGCTATGTCGTTGAGATCACTTGTAATAACACTGCAGCCAGTCCGTCCTCCTCCCCCCTCTGCTCAACCGAACAGAGTAAACCTTTCCCTGTGATCTGTGGGGTTTTTTTCTGACATCAGGAGCCAGGCCACCGTCAGTCAGAAAAAAAAACCAGCATATGAATGCATAGCTAGATTCCTATTGGCTATTTCACTTTGCAATAGCCAATAGCAAACTAGCTATTGCACCTTGTAAAATTTTGTTCTGCCCCGTGCGCCCGTTACTCTGGTTACGCCACTCCGGGTAGGTTTATTTCATTGCTCTGAATAGCTTGACACTTGCTATTTGCTGGCCTAAAACAGACTAAACTGGCCTGATCATGGAAACCCTTAAGGCTAATAGAACAGTGTCTTAGCTGAGGGCCTCATTATAATTATAAAGTTTCATCTAATAAAGCCATGACAATTTGATGACACTAATACCAATCTCAGTTTAGATAAGATTAGACAGCAAGACTGGCTTTTTAACAGACCTAAATGACAGACGTTAATAGAGAATGTCTTCTAAAGATGTCTCACATTACTTGCTACTTAGCAGCTGTGAGGAAAGAGTAACTTTTCTGGAGCTTGAACACCCTGAACACTCTGGTAAAAGCACTCACCCAAGTGTAGAACTGACTAACGTATCAAAATCATGAACATCAATCTTAAAGGCATTAGCACAGATGTCTGCTGTGATTGCAGCTCTGATAATTGCACACAATTAGCACATAAAATGACAATCTTTTGTCTTGCTCTAGGACAGCAATATAACTCGAAAAGGTAGGTAAATAGACAAGCAACATTATATATATTTTCCATTACAGAAAAACTAAAATTGCATTTACTGCAACATGCTCTATTGATTTGATCTAATTGGAGATACATTAAACTCTTCAGATTTCTTTAAATTTGATCCTGAAATTGAAATGGGTCCTTTAACCAGTTGACATCCGCGGTGTTAAACCCCCTTCCCATCCAGGCCATTTTTCAGTATTCAGCGCTGCGGTACTTTGACTGACATTTATTCCGTCATGCAGCGCTGTACTGAAATGAATTTTATACCCTTTTTTGGGGACAGATAGAGCTTTCTTTTGGTGGTATTTATTCACCACTGGTGTTTTAATTTTTTTACTATATTAAGGAAAAATTACCGAAATGTAAAAAAAAAAACAGTTTCCCCTATATTAAATGATAAAACATTTATTATTACCCAATTTTTTGGTAAAATATAAAAGACGGGGTCACGTCGGGTAAAAAGACACCAAACATGTCAAGCCTTAAAATTGCGTGCGCGCGCAAAACCTCAAAAAACGATAATACCCAAAATTGGCCATAGGCGACGCTTTAAAAGCTGTTACCGCTCATCAGTTTAGTGTTATCAGTGATTGATGGCCCTAAAATGATTGCTCTCACTGCGACGTTCGCGGCGATATGTAACATGTGTAGCGCAATTGTAATTTTTGCGCGCTGGGGCACCGGACGCGTATTTACGTTTATAGGCGCGTAAACGTGGGGGAGTTAAACATTTTGGGGGGTTTTTTCCCCTTTTTTTATATGTGACTTTTATTTTATTTTACTTTTTTATATGTGACTTTTATTTATTTTTATTTATATTAATTTTTTTGCACTTATTGTTATTGCTATTATATAGGGGGATAACAATCCCCCTATATAATAGCAAAGGCACACTGACAGGTCCTCTTTATGGAGACATTAGGGGTCTCTAGGACCCCTAATGTCACCTGTGGACCCCAAAAGAAGCTGATGAAGCAGAGATCTGCTTCATCAGCTTCTTCTCTCTGGCTATAGCAGCCAGATGACTGACAGGTGAATGCGGAAGTGATGTAATACACATCACTTCTGCATTCACAGCCCGGACGGAGATCAGCAAGGAGCTGACCTCCGGTCCTCCTCCTCCTGACGCCCTCGGAGCCGGTCCCGGGATCCAAGATGGGGCAGCGGATCCCGGGAATCAAGGTGAGGGGTCAGGGGGGGAGAACGAGCACATATAGGCGATCGGCGGGCTATGGACCCGCTGATCGCCTATATGTGAAACACCCGGTACCGGGTGTTCGCATTGGACGGGGCTTTTCTGCCCGTGCGTGCCCGCTAGGGGGCGCGCGCGAGCAGAAAAAAAATGCCGTCTGGCGACGGCAACCCGCCAATGCAGCAGTGCCGTCCGTCCGTTTTTCTACTACGGGCGGACGGCAAGAGGTTAAACTATACTTTACTAGGCTATGGGTACTACTGTATATGGCAGTTGAACCTGGGGCTAAGATGCTCTAGTGCAGATGATACATGAACATTTTATGACTATCCAAAAATGAATTTGCAATGGTCACAACATAATCTTCTTAATTATAATGTGCTACTTTTTAAAGTTTTCTACTTTGGTTTATTTTGTATACAACTCGCTCTTTCACCTTACGATAATGAACAGATATCAGTGCCATTTACTGCAGGATTTAGGTTATTATTGCTTACCCTTATTAAACCTCCCCTTAATTCAGAATCTTCTCATTTTGATTGTGGTTAGCCTAAGCTTATGGATCATGGTCACTGAGAACATGTCACCCTCTGATTCCAAAAAAAGTAGAACTAAATGAGTTTCAGAAAACATATAACCTTGATTTAACATCTCCCAAATTTATAATTAAAAAGTATATATAGCCAAATATGTTTTTGAGTTTTGCATAGCGTAGAGTAGGGTTCCAAGCCCTGTCTGGTAAAGTAGAAGGAAGGCTTAACAATAAACTAATTTTAAAATTGCCCCCCATTGCCATGTATATATTTTAGCATAAATTTCAATATAAACAACTTTTTTTTCTATGGGGACATTTGACCGCAAAACTCTGGCTCCCCTATGTTAATGTGCAGTGCCGACAATTTGGGTTGAATCACACACAAGCAGTGACGTAAACTGCTGGTGTCTATAGTTCTAGGCTTTTGCCATGGAGTTGAGATTTCACGCCCACCAGCACCACCAGCTGCACTTTTACGTAGAGGATCTACTGTAGAGCTTTGTGGTACTGTGACCGCATACTAAAATGTTGAAAAAAAATATTTACCTTGCGATTTATGATAAAATGTATGGCAATAGGAAGCAATGGAGTGGTAGCAATTTAAAGTTGGCTTATTGTTTAGTATTTTCTTCTGCTTTAAATTTTCGCTGTCTGTGTTCCATTTGAAAGATGTAGCATAATTTCCTGTCTAAGAGACGCAACACAAAGGGAATTTATACAAGGTTGAATTCCCTCTTAATACCTAATTCTTAGGTCCAGTTCACACCATATGCAGTTGTGATGCAGTCCGTTTATTTTAACTGCTGCATTCAAAATACATCCCAATGCTTTCCTATGAGCTTTCTTATGCCTAATTCACACCATTGCAGTCCGTTCAGATGCAGTCAGAAAAAGTACTGCTTGTCCTATTTTACCTGCATCTAACAAACGCATGCAAATGAATCAAAACACACTAAAATGCAACGGTACGCATACAAAGAAATACACCAGAATTGATTGTGGCATCATCCAGGGACATGCAGGGGGAAAAAACAATCAAAAACGCGTCAAAACGGATCGCAATGCGTCTGCACAGATGCACGCAGTTGTGATGCAGTTTTTGGTGTGAACTAACCCTTATTGTAACCTCCACTGCCTCAAAAAAATCGAGAAGTATCAAATGTGATTTAAATCCTCCTTCACTGTAGGCAGATCCAAAAAGAAATATTCCTTTATTCACGGTGTTGGAGTTTTTTCTTTTCTTTTTATAGTCATTTTGTGAACAGGTAAGCTGTCCAAAGAACCTTTTTATCAGTTCCCTGGGCGAGGAAGTTGCAAATTAACCTGCCCCTACAACCCCCCAACATCTGTACACTTCCTTCAAAGTTATTGGGTGTGACCTGAAGCACTATCTTGTTGGTTTGAGTGGGATCGTTTCACTTTACCAGATCATCTTACCCTGAAACACCATCAACAGACATATGGGTAAACATCAGTATAACAAAGGCCACATGCTCTCTGGCTCTCAAACTTTTCTTAAAGTAAATATAAAGAAAAAGTTTGAATGGGGCGTTTTAGGTGCTTAATGACAGAGCCAATAAACAGTTACATCAAGATGCGGCAGTGAGCGGCAGTCTGACTTGACCAGCAGCGGGATGGAGCGGGACAGGGCGAACCTACATACCTTGATGCTGGATTTTTTAAACCTACATGCTATAAGAGCTTTAGATTTTTAAAGTGATATCTCACTACCAGTCCATGAAAGGTTTGTTTTGTGTTTGGCTGCTCACCCTTTGCCAGCCTTTCCGTTCCTCACTTGTGGGATCTTGGGGCCTACGTTCTATGCATGCATGTCCATTGATTGCTTCCTGATTTGATTTCCTCCAATATAGAGGTCCTGTAGAAGCGCACTAAGCGTGAAACTTGTAGAACTATTACCACTGCAGCCATCAACAAAGAGAAGAACCAACTTCAACTCAAATGAATGCAGATAGACATTATGTTGTCACTCCTCCACGTTTTTTGGAGTAAGGTTGGGGGGTGGTATTTGGACATGTATACAACCTTATATATATCAGAGAAAGCAAAAAGAATGTGAACTAAATATTGCAACATTTTTATTTATTCCAGTTTTAATCATGTTATAAAATAAAGATATATTGCTTAAGTGATCTTGATGTAACTGTTTTTTGGCTCTGTCATTAAGCAGTTAAAAAGCCACATTCAAATACTTTTTCTTTATCCAATTCACTAGGGGTATGGTGTTAGTCATTCAGGGTTATATTAATTATTTTGATGAAAGAAAATATAGTTGAAGAATGAATTACAGGTGAATGTGGCCCCAAAGGAGAGGGTTGCAGTGGTGCTCTGAAATAATGGAGGAGCAACATTAGGATTAGCTGTTTAACTTTACAAAAAACCCAATGAAAGAAGTGTGGAACTCTGTGAAATAATAAATGTTGCTATTTTTTATTTTGGTACATTCAGGATTACCAAATAATCCAACACTTACAGCTATAACAAGTCTTCTACACATATGAAAAAAGAAACATATTCTTTCATTTTTTATTTCTTCTGGCCCATAGGTTATTCTATTTTGCGTTAATATATTTCTTTCTTTTTAGTGTCTTTATCACCAACATGCAGCTTATCATTACAGCATTGCAAGAGCAGGGTATGCTGTCTCAAGCATCCTTCATTATGGGGACGTGAATCACTGTTATGAAATGTTCTTCTACATTGCATTTTCCATCTAAGAAATATGAAAGCAATTTTCAAATTCCATTTTTCCTAAAACATGCATAATTTATGTTGGATTCTTTCTTTGTATTTTTCATTTGGTTGAAGGAACGTGCTGCTGAACAGATAGGATATATTTGAGAATAGCAGAAAATTCATAATACATTAGATTATAATACTAGATGACCAGCCTCTCCGTCTACTTTAAATATCTTTCATAAGGTATGGAGTGAACTTCTTCAAGTGGTGGAAAAGATCATTACCCCCCTAATAATATACGAGTAGACGGAGGCCCTAATTTATACTGTATATTATTTATACTATAGGAGTGGTATATTTCCACTGTTTAAAGGAGAACTATGGGGTTAAGGCTTTTCCCCATAGTTCTCCTTAGGGTAACCCTAGGCTCAGTATACCGTGAGCTGTAGCTCGCGGTATACTGAGAAGCCGCAGTATACCGCGAGCTGCTGCTCGCGGTATACTGAGACGCTGCAGCTGAAGTGGATCCCGACAATTGTGCCTATCTAGAGGGCAGAGCCAGCTGTACCCTCCCCCGTCCGTTCCGCCAGTCAGCGCTGGCGGATCGGAGCGGGGAGGGGGGAATCCAGCCTCTCGATCCTGTCGAGACAGGACAGGATCGAGAGGTGAGCGAATGCCGGTATGTGTTCGCTCACCTCCCGATCTACTGAGCCGACCTGTGACAGTCTTATTGTCACAGGTCGGCTAGAACTATGAGGTGAGTGAAAAGCACTCACTCATAGTTCTCCTTTAAAGAAAAATTTGCATGCCTTTTTTGTAAATAATTTTCAAAAGGGACTGGTTTGTACATATGCACTTCATTGACTTGGCAGATTATAAAACTCTCCATGACTGTTGAACAGTTCATTTAACTGGTCACGTGATTAGGGTTTGCTTTTCCTAGGAATTGCCAAATCTATTTGTTGGAACCATTTTGAAATTAGCCAAACCTGAACCCCACTGAAGTTTATGAGAAAAAATATAGGTCAATGACCCAGGATGCCCAGCATTATGTTTACATTTCCACAGAGCCAGGAATGTGTCATTTTGTGGCAGGAAAACATTGTATAAAGATTGGTAGCCAACGAGTTGTCACAAATGTCACGGAATAGTTAGACAAGTGGATTGATGCTGGATTACATCAGGATAAAAATATTTTTTGGGTGTGTGTTATTTCATAATTACATAGTTTGTTGAGTAAAAAAAAAGATACAAGTCTATTAAG
This sequence comes from Nanorana parkeri, assembly GCF_000935625.1. Classification (NCBI taxonomy): domain Eukaryota; kingdom Metazoa; phylum Chordata; class Amphibia; order Anura; family Dicroglossidae; genus Nanorana; species Nanorana parkeri. The sequence continues at coordinate 83,136 of NW_017308759.1, read as the reverse complement.
TTCAAGCCTGTGGAAAAAAACATTCTTCCTGATTGCCTAAGGCAATCTGATATTCCCTGGATAAACAATTTCTGGTGTTATGACTTAGAAATGTTAGTATTCTGCACATTTAGGAATGCATCCAGCTTTTTTAAAAACAATGAACTGGGCTGTAAATATATAGTGCACTGTGCTGTATATGTATATATTATATATATACGTATATATATATACATACTAGGGATGCACCGATATATCGGCCGCCGAAACATATCGGCTGAAAATGGCACTTTTGGCATAATGCCGAAAGGGCCATTTTCCTGCCAATACATCGGGGCATCCCTGCTTTCTTTCCTCCCTGCTGGGTGCTGCTCTGTGTCCCAGCGGGAGGAGAGAAATTGACAGCCGGCCAAGTGCTGCTGGAGGAGATCGCTGTGAGCGGCCGGCGTCTCCTCCCACACCGCTCAGCCTCCTATCACAGTCCTAAAGAGTGGTGGGTGGGCGGAGACAGGCTGCGCTGTCACAGAAGGCTGAGCTCTCCTTCCTGCACCGCTCGTTCAGCCTCCTGTGACAGCGTGTCAGAGAGGAGAGTTGTACAAACACTCAGCGATCAGTAATCGCTGATTGTTTGTAAATAATTGAGGACATGGTATGTGTACTGTATCCTCAATTATGAATGAATGGGAGTGATCTGCATCACCTCTTTAAAGTTTATAAAAAATAAAATATTAAAAAAATTAGAAAAAATTAAAATAGAAAACATTTTCGCTATCGGTTTCAGTTTCAGCCTGACAATTTTTTTTATTTCGATGCCGTTTCGGTTTTAAAATTTCCATTTCGGTGCACCTCCAATATATACACTATGTTGCCAAAAGTATTGGGACACCCCTCCAAATCATTGGATTCAGGTGATCCGTGAAATTTCCTTGCTACTAAATATTCCACGGTCAACTGTTAGTGGTATTATAACAAAGTGGAATCAACTGGGAACAACAGCAACAAGGCCACGTAAAATGACAGAGCGGGGTCAGAGAATGTTAAAGCACACAGTGCAAAGAAGTCGCCAACTGTCTGCAGAGTCAATAGCTACAGACCTCCAAACTTTGTGTGGCCTTCAGATGGACACAACAACAGTGCGTAGAGAGCTTAATGGAATGGGTTTCCATGGCCGAGCAGCTGCATCCAAGCCTTACATCACCAAGTACAATGCAAAGCGTCGGATGCAGTGGTGTAAAGCGCGCCGCCACTGGACTCTAGAGAAGTGGAGACGTGTTCTCTGGAGTGATGCTTCTCTGTCTGGCAATCCGATGGACGTGTCTGGGTTTGGCAGTTGCCAGGAGAACGGTACTTGTCTGACTGCATAGTGTAAAGTTTGGTGGAGGGGGGATTATGGTGTGGGGTTGTTTTTCAGGGGTTGGGCTTGGCTCCTTTGTTCCAGTGAAGGGAACTCATAAGGCGTCAGCATACCAAGACATTTTGGACAATTTCATGCTCCCAACTTTGTGGGAAGACTTTGGGGATGGCCTCTTCCTGTTCCGACATGAATGAGCGAGTTTGGGGGTGGAGGAACTTGACTGGCCTGCACAGAGTCCT
>NW_017308759.1:54181-81424 GCF_000935625.1 Nanorana parkeri | reverse complement strand
AGGCCACGTAAAATGACAGAGCGGGGTCAGAGAATGTTAAAGCACACAGTGCAAAGAAGTCGCCAACTGTCTGCAGAGTCAATAGCTACAGACCTCCAAACTTTGTGTGGCCTTCAGATGGACACAACAACAGTGCGTAGAGAGCTTAATGGAATGGGTTTCCATGGCCGAGCAGCTGCATCCAAGCCTTACATCACCAAGTACAATGCAAAGCGTCGGATGCAGTGGTGTAAAGCGCGCCGCCACTGGACTCTAGAGAAGTGGAGACGTGTTCTCTGGAGTGATGCTTCTCTGTCTGGCAATCCGATGGACGTGTCTGGGTTTGGCAGTTGCCAGGAGAACGGTACTTGTCTGACTGCATAGTGTAAAGTTTGGTGGAGGGGGGATTATGGTGTGGGGTTGTTTTTCAGGGGTTGGGCTTGGCTCCTTTGTTCCAGTGAAGGGAACTCATAAGGCGTCAGCATACCAAGACATTTTGGACAATTTCATGCTCCCAACTTTGTGGGAAGACTTTGGGGATGGCCTCTTCCTGTTCCGACATGAATGAGCGAGTTTGGGGGTGGAGGAACTTGACTGGCCTGCACAGAGTCCTAACCTTAACCCGATAGAACACCTTTGGGATGAATTAGAGCAGAGACTGCGAGCCAGGCCTTCTTGTCCAACATCAGTACCTGACCTCACAAATGCACTTCTGGAAGAATGGTCAAACATTCCCAGAGACACACTCCTAAACCTTGTGGACGCCTTCCCAGAAAATATGAAGCTGTTATAGATGCAAAGGGTGGGCCAACTCAATAATGAACCCTACGGACTAAGACTGGGATGCCATTAAAGTCCATGTGAATGTAAAAGTTAAATGGCTGGATTCGGTATCTTCCATCGTAGTGCAATATAAATTGGTAAGCCGTATTAGTCCAGTAGACAAGATGTCAAGAAAGACAAAAACGCAGTATTACAGTGTGCAATGACGCCTTTCTTATTGGACTAACAAAATATATAAAAGACAAGCTTTTGAGAGGGAACCTCTCTTCTTCAGGTCAGAAGCAATACTAAGCAACATGACAGTTTGTCAGTTAAGACAGGAGAAAGCAGTTAGAGGAGGGGGGAGGGAGGGGGGTTAGTGGGGTGTCATAAATGTTGGACCTGGGAGTAAAAAATGCCTCCTGATAATCAAAAGACAGAAAAAATGAACGTAGGATGACAAATAAACCCTAAACAGATCAGAGATATACCACATGCATGAATATTGTGATGTTCTGTAGATTCATAAAAAGTTCTGGTAGTGTGTCAGAAAACCAGAATCCACATTAAGTCCCTCCTTTATGGCGTTGAAATGTAAAATAATTTTCATCTCAAATGTTTTCCTTTCATGAGAGTTTTTAAAATTCCCTTTTAGTACTTTAATATTGATGTTTTGGATGGAGTGATCCTTCTGGGAGAAGTGATGTCCTACTGGAGTGCAATATTCATCCTCTTTGTGGTTCTTGATCGAGCTCCTGTGTTGGTTCATTCTGAGCTGAGCTCATATATATATATATACTGTATATCTATGAGTGTACACATACACAAAAGCACAGCAGCTATTACCACTTTAATGTGAGGAGTGTTGTGTATCCAGCAGCATGAACCTATATATATATTTTTTACAATAAACTGAGCTGACTTGAACTTGTGAAGGAGCCATTCTGTATGCAATGGTTAAACCTATTTTCCTCCAGACTCAAAAAGTGCCCCCTTGTCCTTTGCTATGATCTTAAAATGAATAATTTAGCAACATGTTCTCTATATGAACAATTTATGTATTTATTCATGGTGATCATATCCCCCTTTAATCACCTGTTTTCTAGAGAGAACAAATCAGTTCAGTTAATCTTTCTTCATAGCTGAGCTCCTCCATGCCTCTTATCAGTTTAGTTGCCCTTCTCTGCAGTCTGTCTAGTTCCGCAACATCCATTTTGTTAACTAGCGGGCAAACCTGAACTGCATATTCCAAATGAGGTCTTACTAATGCTTCGTGGAGGGGTAAGATTATGTCTCAACTGGAGCTAATACCCTTTTAATACAAGAAAGTATTTTGTTTGCCTTAGAAACTGCAGCTTTACATTGCATGCTATTAAGTGTATGGTCTACCAGAACACCCAGCTCTTTCTTGATCATTGACTCCCCCACTTGTAATCCCCCTAGAATGTATGATGTATGCATTCTTTAGTCCCCAAGTGCATAACTTTACACTTATCAACATTAAACCTCACTTGCAGCATAGCTCCACAGTGCATTCAGGTCTGCTTGTAATTTAAAGACATCTTGTAAGGACTGTATTCTACTAAATAGCTTGGTGTTATCTGCAAACACAGAAACAGTACCTTTAATCTCAAGCGCTATATTATTTTAAATAGGTTAAAAAGTAAAAGTCCCAACACTGAATCTTGGGGTAAACCACTAACAACCTTAGACCAATCAGAGTATGAATCATTAATCATTGTCCTCTGAATACAGTCTTTACAATACAGCCAGAATAGAGCCAGTTTTCTACCCATTTACCGACTGAATTGTCTAAACCTATAGACCGTAACTTACACATTAGCCATTTGTAGGAAAATGTGTCAAACATTTTTGCAAAGTCCAAGTATACTATATGCACAGCCACTCCTGTGTCTAGGTCAGGCATAGGCAACCTTGACACCTCAGCTGTGGTGAAACTACACATCCCATCATGCTTCTGAACATTTTGCCTGTGGCTGTCAAAGTTATAAAATGCCTCCTGGTACTTGTGGGGCATGGAAATAGGTTAAAAAGTAAGGGTCCCAACACTGACTGCTAACAACTTTAGACCAGATGTAAAACATCTGGCCCAGGTTCTTTGTTCACTGTGGAACTATCATCCCCATCATGGACTTGAGTGCCATCATTTTCCTTTGTATACACTGAGCTGAGGAAGTGTTTAATAACTTTTGGCTTCTTTTTGTCCAAAGTCATCAACTCTAAGTTATTGTAAGGGGCCTTCATGCTTAAACATGATCTATTTACTATTATTGTATTTAAAGAATTTTTGAGGGTTTGTCTTACTTTTTTTTGCAATCTGTCCCGCCAAACTTCTGCACCTACCAACAGATAATTTGGCCCACTCTTTTAAACAAACTGCTCCAGCTGTCTCAGGTTTGAAGGGTGCCTTCTACAGATGTTTGATAGGATTCAGATCAGGGCCTACAGGGCTCAAGTGAAGACCACTCTTTTGTTCTTACCTATTTTTGGGTGCTCTTAACTGTGTATTTTGAGCCATTATCCTGTTGGAGGACCTATGAACAGACAGAGCTTTCTGGTACTGGACAGCATGTTTCACTGTAAAACTCATTAATAGTCTAGAGATTTCATTGTGCCCTGCACAATGATGGCCCCCTATGCCAGATGCAGCAGAGCAACCCCAAACCATAACTGAGCCTTCTCCATTTCTTGCAGTAAGCACGGTGTTCTTTGCTTTGAAAGCTTTCTTTTTTTGTTCTTTTGGCATATACCTCCAAAGGACGCATTATGGCTTGTTAATGTGCATTTTAGAAAATTCCATTCTGGCTTTTAATATATTTTTTCAGCAGTGGAGACTTCCTTTAAATCCACTGTCCCTCAAAAAGTCAGAGATTGTCCAGTACTATTTGCACTTTCACTTCTGTTCAATCTGGGGTACTTTCCTCTTGCGGCCACATTCAGGGAAGGTGGCTATACTCCTATGGACCTTAAACTTCTTAATATTTGCGACTATTATTACAGGAACATCAAGCTGCTTGGAGATGGTCTTATAACCATTACCTTTGACATGCTGGTCTGTGATTTTCTTACTGATCTCCTGAGACAAATCTATGCTTTTCTTTCTCTGGTTCATGTTCAGTGTGTTGTACACAATTATACCAAACAGCAGAGTGACTACTTTTCTCCATTTAAATAGACTGATTACAACACTACTACTACTACTAATTACAGAACGTAGTGAATTACAAATATCACTACTATCCATTTTTTTTAAATAATATTTTCTAGGGGTACCAACAAACCATGTCCAAACCATTTTAGAATGAAGTCTTTGACCATTTTAGAATGAAGTCTTTGTAGAATAATCAGTATTTTTTCTAGTTTCACACTTTCTTTGCTTTACTTTCAAACATACCAAATGCATGCAGGTATACAACAGATAGTTGCTTTTAACTGCTTTAGGGCCCCCTAATGTAAATAAATAGTGGCATCCTGAAGCAGTTTTACCAAGATCACAGCTACTGTAGTCTTTTTAAGCAGTCGGAGATGGCTGTCCACATACTATACATTGATCCACAGATCAGCTGCCTGATCACTTATACAGTGCCACGGAGGGTACCCACCCTCCGTCTCCGCCACCAGCTACCCCATGCTCCACTGTCCTCCATGCAGGCCTGGGACTGGCACAGTCCCCCACCTCCACATACACACACATACAAACACAAACATGTGTCAGATGCGCCTATGTGCGAAAACGATAATTGTGCAACACATATTACATATCACTGACAGAGCGAGAGTGATAATTCTAAGGCCATCAATCACAGTTAACAGTGAACTGATGGTTCAGTGGTAAATGCTTTTAAAGCGTCACCTATGGGAAATTTTGGGCATTGTTGTTTTTTGCAATTTTTGCAGTATGGTAGCACATCCGGTCTGGGCCTGCTAAAGGTCACACTGCTGTGGATCACGGGTTCAGGTGCGGTGACATGTTAGAGATCAGGGATGTTGTACAGAACAGTTAGCTCCAGTTAGCACCCCCAGTGCAAAAACTCTCTGCTGGATCAATTACATCACCTGGGATTTCCTTAAACCAGCGTCATTTTTTTCATTCAGCTGTATTAGTATGGGCGGTGACATGTACAAAGTTATCTTGGGATGTGTTTGTTTTTTCTTGATATTATTGGACTTTGTCAAGGTGTCTGTGTATAAACATACTTTACTCTTTGCTATTACTCTTTGCTTACAAAGGGGTATTACTGTATCCCTCAACTCATTCCACTGGGAGAGGATGAATTTCTGGGAGACCCCTTATTATAAAGGGTGCTTCCATATTCCAGGGATTATAAATCCCCTTGACATCTCCCATATCCCTTTAAGGGGAACGCATGTGGAAAACAGGCACTAGTCCCTCAACACTGAGCTTAACTGCTTCCCTTTTTAAGGTACCCCCCATGTTGAAAGGCATTAAGCTTGGTATGGTACAGAAAGGGGGGCACACGCTTATTGCTCTAGCTACCCAGGCTGCATGCAATGTTAAAATATTCATATTAAATATTAATATTAAATAAAAATGAATATTTACATTCATTCGCTCATTTCCTTGAACTCAAAAGCACTAATGATTTAGTCACTTCAGGTTTCTTAGCTGTCATTCCTCGGCCAGGGAAGAAGCGAATCAAACACGATCTCTGCTTGATCAGCTTCAATGTGCTACAAAGGAGACATTAGCGGTCTAATAGAACCCTAATGTCTCCTCAAAGAGAAACTGAAATGCTATCACAGAGGAGACTTGTAATAAAACATGTGTCTACATAAAAGAACAACAATTGTCCCACACATGTTTGGTTTCGCTGTGTATTCCAAAGTGAGAACAATTCTTGGGACATTATTCATGGTTAACTCTAAATTGATTACCTGTAAGAGCTTTTAAAGCATTGCCTATAGACAATTTTGGGTACTGTCGTTTTTCACCATTTTACGTGCGCACACAATTTTGAAGCTTGACATGTTTTGTATATTTTTACTCTGCACAACCCCCTCCCCAAAACAAAAATGGGCATTGTGTTGGCTTAGAAAGACCCATGATAACACAACGCACTAAAAAAAAAAAAAAAGAGTTGTGAACACAAACCAGACCACAGTAGGGCAGTCTGGTGGTGTGAACAGTCCATGTTAAATGACTGGCTGTGCTGCAAACATTCTGGCATCTCTACTCTAGATCTCTCCAAAACACAATGACTATGTATAGAACCCCTGCACTGTATATAACATTTTACAGCAGCAATGTATAATATAGCTGCAACTCCAGGTTTCTCCAACAAGCACTGAAAAAAGGCTGCTATTAATCCTGACTTTAATAGGGAGGCAGCTGGCGCATAATTGGTTGCTGTAGTTGTGAAATACCGCAGTAGTTCACCATTTTCCTATACTGCGAACAGCTTGGGATCAGGTTGAACTTATGTTTGACCCCAACCCAAAGCTCATACCTGTTTTTTAACGTACTGTAATTATAAATCAAAGTGTACAAACATTTGCATTTCTAACTGTTACAGCCACAGTAAGTAGAGTATTCCACAGAAAAAATATCGTACAGAGGAAATCGATAAAAAAAGAAGAGCAATTAGAAAAAGTGTTTTCCCCCAAATTTTCAAATTTAAGTACAAATACACTACATTCTAATTTGACAATGGAGTCCATAAAAGAGTGTATAGCCATTGTCTTGTATAAGTTTGCACGATATTCTAATTATTCGAGTTTCACCTGTACTTACAATACCAAGTATGACACACCACCTAAATTAGAACTAGCAAACAAGTCCTGAGAAAAAATTGTTGTCCTAATACTACTAGCTCGATGCTTTCTGTTATGATGTTATGATGAGCCAGTGACTTCCATACTTAAAGCGACACTAAACACAAAAATGCTGAATAGTAGCCACCCTCTGTGCACACTCATGCTGAGAACTACAATGAGACGTGAGGACGCTTCAAGCACCATCACGTCTCTTCTGCTGACTCCCCCTCTCTCCTCTTTAAATACCGCCCATCCCTCCTATCTGCCTTTTGCATAAATATAAAGAATAAAACATAGATTGATTATAGTTATTGTACAATATTTTTATTTCTTGAGCTTGTGCTGCAAAGCTCTGACTCACTACTAAGCTGCAGCGCTGGTGTTGGGTGACCACACAGGCGCACCAGCGGCGGTCGCAGAACATGATGGGGATTGTGAAGCCGCTAGTGGCAGGAGCTTGATAACCCAATGAGGATTCTAATGCTGGCACAGCTCGTGGATGTGCACTAGCTCCATCTGGTCTAAATCTGCTACGGACGAGTCACCGGACATGACATCACCAGTCGGAGATCTCGACGGGTTGGAATTTTTGACAAAACACCAGACTAAGAAGGAGGGAAGGGGGAGGAATGATATGCTAATTGTGTAGTGATAACACTGACTGCTGTGCATTGTGGAAGTTGTAGTGTGGAGAGCAGCACTTTCACAACGGCAACCGAAATGAAGGTGGAAATAGCTGCAAACCTAAGGAGCTGTGGGAGCACACCTGCCACATTTTAAACAGCAAAATAAGGGTATGTTTTTACATTTTGACATGAAAGGACAGCAGAGAAAGCTTTTAAAAGACTTGACTTTTGTGTTACTTTAATCACTGTCCCAGAATCAGTATGCGCAGATCTAGATGAAAAATAAACAGGCAGACAACTTGCATTTTTGAAAGCCGTGGCAGCCTAGATGGCATATACACTATATTGTCAAAAGTATTGGGGCGCCTGCCTTTACATGCAAATGAACTTTAATGGCATCCCAGTCTTAGTCCGAAGGGTACAATATTGAGTTGGCCCACCCTTTGCAGCTATAACAGCTTCAACTCTTCTGGAAAGGCTGTCCACAAGATTTAGGAGTGTGTCTGTGGGAATGTTTGACCATTCTTCCAGAAGTGCATTTGTGAGGTCAGGTACTGATGTTGGACGAGAAGGCCTGGCTCGCAGTCTCCACTCTAATTCATCCCAAAGGTGTTCTATCGGGTTGCGGTCAGGACTCTGTGCAGGCCAGTCAAGTTCCTCCACCCCAAACTTCCTCATCCATGTCTTTATGGACCTTGCTTTGTGCACTGGTGCGCAGTCATGTTGGAACAGGAAGGGGCCATCCCCAAACTGTTCCCACAAAGTTGGGAGCATGAAATTGTCCAAAATGTCTTGGTCTTGGTATGCTGATGCATTATGAGTTCCCTTCACTGGAACAAAGGAGCCAAGCCCAACCCCTGAAAAACAACCCCACACCATAATCCCCCCTCCACCAAACTTTACACTATGCAGTCAGACAAGTCCCGTTCTCCTGGCAACCGCCAAACCCAGACACGTCCATCGGATTGCCAGACAGAGAAGCATCACTCCAGAGAACACGTCTCCACTTCTCTAAGTCGCTGTTGTTGTGCCAATCTGAAGGCCACACGTTGGCGACTTCTGCGTACTATGTGCTCCAGCATGCGCTGACCCAGCTCTGTCATTTTACGTGGCCTACCACTTGAGGGCGGGTACAATGCTAGTATACTATTGAAATTGAAATAGCCAATAGTAATGTCCCAATGCTTTTGAATGGGATCATTTATAGTTTTTTTATTAATATCACCTAAAACCACCAGAATTGTGCTAAAAAGGGAAAGAAGATAAACATGAAAGTCATATACCTCCTTTAATATTACAGTGGTTTTACAGCTTTTTCTGTAATGTTTCTCTGCATACAGATATTTCCTTTCTTTTGCTTTGCAAGGCATATAACACATATCTGTTAAGACAGATGACATTTTTTGACATATTCATATAAGGTAAGCTCTAAATTGGAGGATATTTATTAGCCAGGATGACAGCTCTCAGTGTTTGCCTAGCTTGATAAAAGTTAGCATGATTCTATATGAAGCTTTTATCTTTATTCCGGAATGACAGAGTGCTGTGTCAAACTGCAGGACGAATACAGTGAAATACAAATGGTGAGTGCATGAATAAATGGGCATCCTCTTTATATCGTGCATATTCAGCATTAAAATTGCAAATGTATTCATGTAAAAAAGTAAGTACATCCCATTGAAATGGTCTTTTTTAACATATGTTAACATACGTGGACAGGCAAATATTAGTTCTTCATTCAAACCGTGCCTACAAATAAAGGTGATATACTTGAATAAATGACCCATACATTGCCATTGTGTATTCTCACAATCTAAATGAAAGAAAATGCAGATATGTCATGTGGAAAATGTAAGTACATACCTACTTGATTATCACTTTAAAATCAAGGAAATTAGAATCAGGTGTTCTAGATTAGGTGCTGATAATCACAACCTTCTTAGGTCTTATTCACACACAATGCAAAAGCAAAATTGTACGCATGTTTGTAAATGCGAATAGACACGTATATGCATGAACTGTATGCAATCCCAGAATGCATAATTTTTAATAGAAACTTTAATGTACTATAAGCGCATAAATTATGCAGAAATTCCAAGCCCGGACGCATCTCGGTTCCATTTTGTTTGCGCATCTTTACGCAGCGCAAAAATACGGCTCCATACGCAGCTATGTGTATGGAGTCATTTATTTACTTATGCTGCAGATGGGAAAAAACGCTGCGCGCATCTATGCACAGTGTATTATACGGCAGTGTGAAAGAGGCCTGAGGCTCTGAGAAATAAGGTCTCCAGAAATATTTTAACAGATTATTTGATACCAGTAATTCCACTGTAAGGAAAATAATGTACAAGTGACGTAGATTTCAAATGTCTGCTAATTTGCCTAGGACTGACCAGCCCAGCAAATTCAGCCCAGAGCTTATTATTCAATGCGTAAAGAAGCCTCCTGAAATTTCATTCCCGGATCTGCAGGTAAAGGTGCCCATACACTTTACAACCATCGTAAGACTTTAGTCTTGCGATGGTTGTAAAGTAATTTAAAAAACGTACGATCTGCCCATCTTGGACAGGCAGATCGTACTTCCGATGACTGCAATGCTGAACGGGCAGTGTGCGCGTACGCGTTGTCTCCCGAGCAGATTTTCGGCTGGTTTTCTAGCATGCTCCTTAGACAAAAGACGTGCGACCGTACAGTAGAAACGGTTGCACGCCTACCATACACTGCACGATTCTCGTACGATCGCTGGATTTCGCTCTATTTACGAGACTCGTGCAGTGTATGGGCACCTTAACTCTTGCAACAGTTGGGGTCAAAGTGCATGCATCTACAATCAAAAAGAGCTTGCACTAATTTAAGCTACATAGGAGGTGTGCCAAGAAAAAGCCTTTGCTCAACAAAAAGAACATTAGAGCAAGACAACGGTTAGCCATTAAACGCATAGGCAAAGATGCTGTTGTTTGCCACAGTAACAATTAGGGATGCACCGATACCATTTTTTCAAGACCAAGTACAACTACAAGTATTGTTTCTCAAGTACTCTCCAATACCAATTACTGATACTTTTTTATAGTGACATGTGAACTTTTTTCTAAAACAATACAGACTAATGATTTTAGCACAGCTAGTAGAAGCATGAAACTACAACAATCACATTCTAATTCAGTAAAGCAATGCAAACAGCAATGCAGATTTTAATAATGCAGTAAGCCATGGTACCCAATCTGAAAAGGTCTGTCTGCAGCAATTACGTCTTGATTGGTATGGATTGCTACATTCCCTTCGCATATAGGGTAGATTTGTGTAAAATTGTCCTATTGATAGGAAGTTTTTTCATTTGTCCCTTATGTATGATGTGATTCTGTAATGTCAAAAGCAACAGCTGTAAAATTGTAGTAAAAAAGGAAGAGGTCTGTGTGTTTTGAAAAAGTTGACAACTTTTTCAATAATCGATTATAATCGATTATGTCGATTAGTTGTTGCAGCCCTAGAATTCTTAAGTCACAGAATATACTTACCTAGTATAACATCAGCAATGTAACAGGAATTAGGGTTGTTTTTGATAATGCAATCAAAACCTACTTGAAAAAAATCAGTGAGTGCTGCCTTTTGTCTGCTCATCACTTTCAAAAGCTTTCTGGATTGCCAGTGTGCTTTGCATCTCTTTCCCCGCTGCTTGATATGATGCAATCTTGGTTTCTCAAAACTACATAGGCCATTATGCATTGCTTCCAGCAAGTAATGATAATGTTGCATTGTTCAGACATTGAGTTGTAGTGCAGAAGGCAGGCTCAGTGAAAGTTGTGAAACAAGTGCATATTTACAGGGCTGAGCAAAATGGTGTAAGTGCTTGGAGGAAGTACATCGTATGGGCATCTTCAATGAGTAAGTTTACAAACGTCTAGATCCACATAGTTATTGATAGTGGGATAGAACCTATGGCCATTCAATATAGAAATACACATCTGTTTTAGGTTTTGTTACACATGATTACTATTATTATTATTACTACAGGTGAAACTCGAATAATTAGAATATCGTGCAAAAGTAATTGCAGTAAGTTCTGCAAAAGGGGCCCAAACCAAGTACTGAGTACATATGCATGCTTGTACTTTTCAGAGGTCCGATATTGTTCTATGTACAATCCTTGTTTTATTGATTGCATGTAATAATCTACTTTTTTGAGGTTGTGGATTTGGGGTTCTTGGGGTTTTCATGAGCTGTAAGCCATAATCATCACAATTATGACAAATCACGGCTTGAATTATCTTGCTTTGCATGTAATGAGTCTATCTCATATATTAGTTTCACGTTTTAAGTTGCATTAGTGAAATAAATTAACTTTGCACGATATTCTAATTATTCGAGTTTCACCTGTATTATTATTATTATTCAGCTTATAAATTAATCATTCATATAGCAGTTTTTACAGCGCTTTACAAAATAAAGGTTATGTGGAGATCCCACCGCACTCTTTACCGGTATGCCCCTTATTTTTAGGTGCTGAAGTGACTGCGGATAACACCGCTGTATCCAAACGAAAAGTAGTATGTCACCAGCACACCAAGGTCAAACGTCCAAATGTGTCTTTATTAACGTCTGTGAATCCTGTCAAAAACAGGCAACGTTGCTGGGCTGCTTAGGGTCCCTTCATCAGGCACAGTATTACAAAATAAAGGGAAACAGTACAGTTACAATTCAATTTAATATAAAAGGATTAGGAGGGATTTGATCTTGAGAGCTTACAGTCTAAAGGTACCTATCTTTATTTCTTTGCTCATACTTTGCTAACCTTTAACCAGATAATATGTTATGCATACAAGTTTTGTTTTGTCATTATTTTAAGCAAATCTCATTTCGCATTACATCTGTTCTTGTAAAACAAATGTAATGTTTGCTGTTGGAATCCTTTAATATCCGTGTTTTTGAACAATCCTTTGACATCCTCAAAAAATTCCAAGAGGAAGTCCATATTGCTTTTGTGTGATAGATATCCTTTTCCTACATCTTGTAATTGTTGAATGTTAGGAAGTACCTAGTAATACATACAATAGCTAAACAGATGTCTATTATTCCAAAATAAACTATTCCATCCACAGTAAGATTTGTATTTATTTTTTTAGCTTTTTCTGTGCTGTTCTTCCCTTTTCTCTTTGTATGTTTTTTTCCCTCTAATCTTTTGTAATCGATTTTGCAAAGAGAAATATCAAATATGGCACAATTAATTTTTAAGGGGGCTGCAGGCAGCACAAATGTGGGAGAATTAACATGGCTATAATAACAATGATCTCTACCAGTCTCTTGGAATGTGCCTAGTTATTGACTGTCTCCTGAAAAATGTCTCCGCTCTCCAACATCTCCTGTAGTATGCCTGTAGTTTCTGATTGTCTCTTGGTATATTTCTGAAATCTCTAGCAGCTCTCTGTAGCGTTAACACCGCTGTGTTATTATGTGTAATATTATAATATTATGTGTGTGCCTTTGGTTATGTCATGGGTTACACTGGAAGCAGTTGCGGAACTACCAGGGTCGCAGCTGCGACTGGGCCCTGGAGTTGCGCCACTTTCAAGGGGCCCAGGACAGGAGCACGGGTCCCCTAGTAACCGCTGATTACCAGTATATTTAATATCCTGGTAACCGCTATTATCAGTACTGGAGTCTCTTTCTCCTGTCCTCAGCCCTTCGTGCTTCACACTGCCCCCTTTTTGTTTGTTTTTGTCTAAAAAAAATTTTTTTAAACAATGTATAATTTTTTTCCTTTGGGGGGCCTTCATCGATTCTTGCATCGGGGCCCTGAGGTCACTAGTTACGCCTCTGACTGGAAGCCTCCTATATCAAGTAAGTTGACCCACACTGCTCTCAACCAAGGTGCCAGATGGCTAGAAGGGAGGGGGCTATGATTTGAAGGGGATCCTATTGTGAGAGGGGGGCTCAGGTGTAAAAGGAAGGCGCTCCTAGTGTGAAGATGCACTCTGATGTAAAAGTGGGGGGCTTTGATGTGAAGGGGGCTCCTGATTACAAAGGGGGACTTCATTGTGAAGAGGGGCCTAACTTTTTTGCATGGGGTCCCCCTTAAAATCCATTACATTTTAGACTGGGGTGCCTCGAGATTTTCGTGCTTTTAAAGGGTGCCGTGACTAAAAAAAGGTTGGAAAATGCTGCTCTACAGAATAAGTCTAAGGGAGTGTAATTTGGTCAAGCATCCATATTGCAAGGGCACACTAACAGCACCAAAAAATAGTGCAGAAGAAGACAAATTTTATAGGCAGACATTGGTATTTATGATTGGTTTTTTTTTTGCCGAAACCCTTTTTCATTTACTGCGTGTACAGATCAGCATAACATTTTAAAAAAAGTTAGCACCCTGTTCCCACAGGGATGAAACTAGCATTCACAATAATTAAAGCTGTGTTTTTGTGGAATGTACTGTACCCTAAGACAAATCTACTAAAAGCAGCTGGTGTTTTTACAGTCTTAAAAAGATCAGTGATAGTTTGATTATTGTGCTTTTTCATATCCATGCAGTCTTATGTTTAATGGGGATTCTGATTCAACGTAAGTTCCTTCTCTTGCGGCTGAGGGTCTGGTACACAAAATCTATGAACCTTTCTATAATGAGATCTCTTGGGAGAGTTCTGTAAAGGAAGTATATGAATAAAGAAATAAGAACAAGTAAACATTTCCTCCTTGAACAGCTGCAGAATTTCACATAATTACTGCAGACATGTAAATAACATATTATAATATTTGTTATATAATAGGCATAATTATAGAAACCCTTTTTATTACTGCATTCCAGAGGAATGCACTTATCTTAATTAATATGGTAAAAAACAAAAGTGATGCAATCTTGGCTTGTTTTTCACCAATCTTACTGCTGTGAATTGATATCTGATTGCTTGCTTTAGGTTACTGCAGTTAGCATTAAATTTTTGCTCTTTGCACAGTTTCACATTTTTGAGGTCTGTCTTATTGAATCCACCTACACAGAGCTTCAACATATTACACTGTGATTTTTGTTATAATACACATATATATGAAGTATATTAACCAATATCATTAATTTGCACACACTGGCACACACCTTGCAGGACATAGTACACAAGACTGCACTAAAAAATCCTGTCTAAATATGTACACATCACAAAAATATATAGGGGCCGTTTACTTTGCAAGGCACTGTTCCCTTAAAGTGACATTAAAGTAAAAAAAATTGTCCCTCCTCCCAATGTTAATGTAAGCACTTACCTTAAATGATGTCTCTTAATCCGATCTTCCTCTTCTTTCCTGATGTTTTCATCTGTACCTCCAGCGGTGCGGCGGCTCTCCAATGCAGCGCTGACTCCTCTGTCCTTGCTGGCACTTCTGATCCCACGGTGTCTGCATGCGGGTGCACGCATCCATAGACTTACCTTGTGTCTCTGTTCGTCTCCCGGCCGAAAATTTGAATTGCGCATGCCTCCGCCATAAGCTGCTTTGTGGCCACACGAGCAGTTTCGGATTCTCGGGCGGGAGCAAGTGGCGAAAACAGGGTAAGTTTAAACCCCTTTTAAAGCGTTTTTTAAAAAAACACTTTTTGCATATATCTACTGCTTGCCAGCAGTAGATATAGACAAAAAATTGGAGGGTTTAGAAACCCTTTAACTTAGTGAATGTGGTGAAGCTCTATTACCTTCCATCATCCAGTCATGCGCAAGCAAAAATACTGTTTTGTTTCTTATTTTACTTGATTAGGATTTCTTTGCAATGTGAATTTTAATCACATTTACTAAGCTAAGGAAAAACTCCCTTGCAAAGTGAACAGCCTATTAGTCTTTTAGTAAATCAATCCCATAAAGCATGTACACTATATTGCCAAAAGTATTGGGACACCCGTCCAAATCATTGGATTCAGGAGTTCCAATCCCCTGCATGGCCACAGGTGTATAAAGTCAAGCACCTAGGCATGCTGTGATGATTCCCCTCGGGGCCGGGCCGCCTCGGTCCTGCTGGCTTCCATGTCGGGTGCTCTGAGTTCCACTGTGGAACGCAGAAGCCGCTCGACTTCCGGGTTGTGACGCGAGCGGCGTGCGTTCCACAGTGGAACGCGGAAGTCACTCGTTCCGGCCGGCTTCTCCTCCCACATCCTGGGGCTATTTAAAGCCCCAGCTGTAGCAGCATGGCGTTCAACAATTGGCTCTGAACGCCTGCTGACTACTGAACCCTGCAACACCGGACTGTGTCTCCTCACTCTTCACGGATCATCCGCCAGCGGGACCCACCCCCTGCACCTCGCTGCTCTGCCACCCCTCAAACAGCAAGTATCGCTCCACTGGGAGCCTGTTACACACTGTCAACTGCTTTAAACCAATCACTATTGTGCTACTGCTATCGCTGATACCATTGTGGGGGGATTCTAGTGTTGTTCAGGAGATCTGTCTAACCATACTGCTTCACCAAGAAGATAATAACCCGTTTAACCCTAAACTATACCTTTGCTGGTGCTATGAGGAAATAGCCCATCGATTATTTTATGTTTAAACATTGGCTATGATGCAAGAGTCTCAAACTCCCCCTTAAAACTGGGAGTGACGCCTGAGACTCACGCCTGAGAAGCCAATAACTCCATACACGCCATCACTCACTATCCGCAGTTGCGATCCAGTGCGACCGATTACAGTAGACGTGACACATGCAGACTGCTTCTACAAGCATTTGTGAAATAATGGGTCACTCTCAGGAGCTCAGTGAATTCAAGCATGGTACCATGATAGGTTGCCACCTGTGCAATAAGTCCATCAGTGACATTTCCTTGCTACTAAATATTCCACGGTCTACTGTTAGTGGTATTATAACAAAGTGGAAGCAACTGGGAACAACAGCAACTCAGCCACAAAGTGGTAGGCCACGTAAAATGACAGAGCGGGGTCAGAACATGCTGAAGTGCAATGTGCAGAAGTCGCCAACTGTCTGCAGAGTCAATAGCTACAGACCTCCAAACTTCATGTGACCTTCAGATTTGCACAACAGTGTGTAGAGAGCTTCATGGAATGGGTTTCCATGGCCGAGCATCTGCATCCAAACCTTCACCAAGTGCAAAGTGCAAAGCGTCGGATGCAGTGGTGTAAAGCACGCCGCCACTGGACTCTAGAAAAGTGGAGACGTGTTCTTTGGAGTGACGAATCATGATAGTCTGTCTGGCAATCTGATGAACGTGTCGGGGTTTGGCGGTTGCCAGAACGGTACTTGTCTGACTGCATTGTGCCAAGTGTAAAGTTTGGTGGAGGGGGGATTATGGTATGGGGTTGTTTTTCAGGGGTTGGGCTTGGCCCCTTTGTTCCAGTGAAGGGAACTCTTAAGGCATCAGCATACCAAGACATTTTGGGCAAATCCATGCCCCCAACTTTGTGGGAACAGTTTGGGGATGGCCCCTTCGTGTTCCAACATGACTGCGCACCAGCGCACAAAGCAATGTCCAAATAGACATGGATGAGCGAGTTTGGGGTGGAGGAACTTGACTGGCCTGCACAGAGCCGACAGGACATTTAGCATCAAGGAAATTTGAACCTTGAGGATACCAGGAGGGCTGATATTAAGGAGTGTCTGTTTTGTTTGGGGCAGTACAAGCGAACCAATAAGGGTAGTGAGCATCTGGAAAACTTCAGTCCAAAATTGCTGCGTGATAGGACACAACTACCAAATATGAGAAAAGGTACCTATCCACCACCATAAAAACATAGCGGGGACTGCAGTGGGTGAGTCTAACCGGCACCAAGTACCACCTAATAAGAACTTTATAGTTAGTTTCCACAGTAAGGACATTACCGGAGCAAGATTGAGTAGAGGACTAGACACTCACAAAAAAGTAGGTACAGAAGGGGTATTAAGCCTGGGAAATGGGGGTCAGAATGACATCTATGCTGGAAGGGCATCAGGAGCAGAGGGCCACTCGAAAGTTTCACAGCTCGAGTTAAAAAGAGTTTTACTTGTGGATATCAAAATATTTCAACTTTAAGGTGTCCACCTTGGTGAACCTGAGTTATTTTCCTAGTGGTCCAGACCGCGAAAGATAAGGGTGTGGGGTAGGTTAGGGGAAAAGCTGGATGGGAAGTAAAGTGCATGAGAGGTTTGCTAGGAGACCACCAATATATTTAACTCACAGAGCATGGTCAATAATGGGTTTGAGGGTGCCAGGTCGCTCAGTGGGATTATGAACATGAACTGGGTTGCAATCGACGGCTTCCAATGACACCTGAAGCGGAATTTTAGTGTGTAGTTTTGGCATTTGGGCAAGTTGTGATGCCTGGTAATAATGAAAAAAGTTGAGGAGACCCAGACCACCTGAAAGACGACTACAATTTTGGCCATCTATGTTGCCAAACAAAACTAAACATTAAATGGTGCTGGGAATGCAAGATATGGGGAGGTACTGGTACAGGAAGAACCCTGAAGTAATACAAAAGTTTCAGAAGATAGGACATTTTGATCACTGCTATTCTTCCCAACCTAGATGTAGGATAGCTATGTCACATGGCAAGTAAAGATTTCAGTTTAGAAAGGAGTGGTGGGTAGTTAGCGGCATATAGTTGTTCATAAGAGCTAGTGAGGTTTATACCCAGGTATAAAAGGGAGGAGGTGCACTATGTGAAGCCAAAGGATCTTTTAAGGCAATTGACCTCTCGCTGAGGTAAGGAGATGTTCTATGCCTTGGTCTTAAAACTGTTCACTACAAGGCCTGATAAAATGTTAGAAATGGGACAGAACATCCACTAGATTGGGTAAAGAAGTGGTAAGGTTAGTTAAAGGGTTAATAGGGTTAATAAAGCATCCTTATGTCCCAGAAATTACAAGCAATTATATTGTTGAAAATTAAATAAATGTTTGGCCCTGATATCCAAAAAATTAAACAAACATTATAAATGCTAATAATAATAATTTCATACGCAAAAAGCAGCTATTCTGAATTGAACATAGTTACTAGTCCCGCATCCAGCCTTTCTTACAATATCTACTAGCGTCCTGTACTTCCACAAGCTCCATTGGATGTCTCAGCAGCACCCTGGGGAAGCAGGGGAAGCCCTGGGGAAGCTGATAATGGAGGCAGTGCAACAGACCTAATCAAAGGGCTCCTGCTGCTCTATTAATGGTACGCTTTTCAACGAAGCCAAGATTTTCTTCCTTGGTTTCTTCCAAAACCCTTCATGCAACTGTTTAACATTTGGTACTCTCCGGGCCTCCCGTAAGATGGCATATGGCCTTATTACGTTGTCTAGCATTAACTCTCCACAGTTATCATCTGCCTAGATCTCCCCTCTTTCTCTCCTTTCAATGTGCTGCTTGTTCCCACCTCCACTTCAACTTGCTGCCCAGGCATTCATTCACTCACCGTAGTGCCGTGGTTTCCAGCGAGCTGCTGCTGTGCATTTAGGTCGGGCTTGTAAGGCATTCTCAAAAACATGACTGCTGTGAGGAAAACAATTCACCCACAACAACAGAGTGTCCTGAAATCCAGTGAATCTTCACTTTTCTTTCTCCCTCAGACACATTTTGTTGTTTAGAGCGGCGACACCAACAAATATTGCATGACTCTACAAGGCAACACCGCCAATAGCTCTCAATAACCTGATTGCCAGAAAGATTTTTCAGTCGCCCTGGAAAACTGGTGATCAGAAATTTAAATTTGTTTTATTCTATAAGTCCTCTGCTTTTAGAAAATATGTAATGTTCTAGGGTTCTTAGGTAATCTTCTGGCCAAAAACAGGCATTTAAAAGTGTGCCAAAAAAAGTAAGAAAAATATCTGGCAGTGAAAGGGTTAAAGTGCAATTGTGGCCAGTCTATAGACATTAAAGTATTTACTTATTCTTAACAGACAATAAGATTTTTTTTTAAATGCCCTTACTGACCTCTGTAGCTGCAGGTATTCTGGAGTAATTCATCCTCAAAGATCACAACAGAGACTTTAAAGTCAGGTTTCAGCCAGTTCATAACAGCTTACAGCTGAACACTGTATCATGTACACCACGTTAGCAGATGTGCATGAGTATGACCCCTTAATGGCATTCGCTTTGTTATTGTGACTCGCTGTATTTCTGTCACATATATGTTGGCAAAGTTTGGAGCTACTGTGCCATTCTGTGTAAGTGCCTGTTCTGGGGTCAGCTTACTGCGTACCAATTTTCTTCTCAGGTTCAGTGGTTGCTTGAATGCTAGTATGGGGTCTTCAGAGAGTACTGGCTGTAGATCTTTGATTATTTTGCGTATTACCTCTAGAGTAGGGTTGTAGGTAACTACAAGAGGGGTCCTGGTTGGGTTTTTCTTCTCTTTGTACTGTAGCAGTCTTTCCCGTGGTGTTCTTAGGGCAGATTTAATCTTTTTAGAAATAGTCTTTTCCCTATAGCCCTTTCGCCGAAATGCATCAGCCAGTGTGCTCAGGTGTTTGTCTCTGTCCTCAGTGTCAGAGCAAATGCGGTGGTATCGGATTGCTTGGCTGTAGATGACACCCTGTTTAGTGTGATTCAGATGGAAGCTGGAATTATGGAGGTAGCTGTACCTGTCTGTGGGTTTTCTGTACACAGAGGAACAGAGTGAGCCATTGCTGAAAGTTATGGCACAATCCAGAAAAAACACATTGTGTACTGAGAAATTAATTTTAAATTTCATGGATGGATGGAATGAATTTAATGATTCATGGAAGTTTAAAAGGCTTTCTTCTCCTTCTGTCCATATTACAAAAATATCGTCAATATAACGATAATATTTGAATGGTTTATGAGGGTGAGTGGCTAGGAATCTGTTTTCTAGGTCAGCCATGAAGAGCTTGGCATATTGTGGTGACATTTTTGTCCCCATAGAAGTCCTGGTCATTTGTAAATAGATATTGTCATTGAAATTGAAGTAGTTGTGTGTCAGTATAAATTCAATGAGTTTGGCGATGGTTTCACTATCATATTTTTGTCTGACATTATGGGAGGAAAGGAATTTGGTACAGGCCTCAATACCATCTTTATGGGGGATGTTACTGTACAAAGATTCCACATCCATGGTGACAAGTATAGTATTAGCAGGTAGGTTGGTGATTAGGCTCAGTTTGTTCAGGAAATCTGTGGTGTCTTGTATACAACTCCCAGTGTTGATAACCAGGGGCTTTAGAATGTTTTAAATTAAGCCAGATATTTGTTCTGTAATTGTTTCCATACCTGTAATAATGGGTCGTCCTGGGTTTCCTGGCTTGTGGATTTTGGGCAGCATGTAGAAGGTCCCCATGTGAGGATTGGAAGTTAACAGATTAAGTAATCCTTGCTGTATATGTTTTGGGAAGGATTTGATAAGTTTAGTAAGTTCTTCCGTATATTCCCTGGTGGGGTCCTGGTCCAGTTGGTTGTAGTAGTTCTTATCAATTGTCGGTTTCCTTCTGCAATGTAGTCCTGGGTGTTCATGATAACTATTGATCCGCCCTTGTCAGCTGGTTTGATGATTATGTTTTTATCATTCATTAAGTTATGTAAGGCTTTTCTTTCTGCAGGTAGGAGGCTGTCTGTAGTTTTTTTCTGTTGTGTGGTAACAAGGGATGCTACTCTCGTGCGGAAGCTTTCTATGTAATTGTCAAATTTGATGTTACGTCCTATTGCAGGTGTAAAGCCTTCCTTCTTTTTTCTGCTGTCCAGGCTGAATGTGGTGTTATCTTTGTCAAAGAAAAATTCCCTGAGCCTCAGTCTTCTAAAGAATTCTTCCAAGTCTGAGTACAATTGTATGTGGTCCAGTTTGGTGCTTGGACAACATGTAAGCCCCTTGGATAGGATTGCTGTTTCTTGTATAGTGAGGTGATGATTTGAGAGGTTGACAATCTCAGTATTGTATGAGCAGCTTTCACGGTGGTTGATCATTTTGGCTTGGATAGGGACATAAGTAGTTACAGAGGATGAGGTGAAATTGGTTAATCTTGTTTGTGGGACGTCTTTATTCTGTGCAAGGTTTGCCAGTTTCTTCCTTTTCTTACTGATGAGGCTTTGTTGTTTTTTCCTGTAGAAATAGTCAATTTGTATTTCCAAATTTTTGGCTTCAGGTGTAATTTGCAGAAGGCTCTGGAGTAGGGATTGTCTTTGGCAGTGTAATCTTTGTCTTTTTCCATATAGTTGATGAATTAGGAGGTTACGTAGTTACTCACTGCTCCGTCTGCAGATAATCTCAGCTGCTGGTGAATTGTGGGTAGTTGAGAGTGGGTTCTTCATCGTGATTATATTACTTACTATATATATATATATAGTCTCAATAACCATATTGTCTAAAGACATATACCTTTGGGATTATACTTTATAATACAATATAATACAATTTTAAATGTTTATATTATATTATTAACTGGTTAACCTTCTATAATGCTTAATGTATGTTCTTTGTTATTGAAAATATAAAACTTAAATAAAGAATTATTAAAAAAAAAATTGGTGGGGGCTTATTTTAAAGTCAATTAACTGATTATTAAGAATATATTACAACTCTATTGCCCATAATCTGGACACAGGTTCACTTTATTTCTGCATTGAGGGGCAGTGAACAAAAAAGGACTCTAAACAAAGACATTGTGGCTTCCACATATTTTCCAAAAGTTGTACAACCAACATTTCTGGTAAGAAATATTTGTTTTTGTACTGTGTAAAGCCCTTCCATGTGCACCTTACTTTAAAAGCTAGTTAGGAATTGATGAGTGTATTTGCTATTTGTTTCACAGGTTGAATTTGGTGCAGGGACATGCTGGGGGGCTTCAGCTGCCATTGTGATGTGCTGGGCTTCTGGTGTGTCCCTGTGTCTTTAAGGAGGAATAGGCTGCCTTCTTGCGAACTTGCACCCAATTTATCTTTTTGCTATATATGCTCCAAGATAGAGACTCTCAAAGACTAGAGTTAAGACCATTCTACACGGAGGGGCCTTGACGAGGCAGTGTGGCTTCCACATAGTTTGCAAAAGTTGTGCAACTGAAACCTCTGTTTTTAACCCTAGTAGTTAGACAGTGTAATTTTTTTGTAGGCTAGCTGGTAAGTGTTGGGAAATTTTATTTTTTGTACAGTGACAGCAGCCAATCGGCTGCCATCACTGTTCGGGTATTCTGACAGCGCCAGAGCCGCTGCTCTCAGAATTCAAATGACAGAGCAGGAGATTCATGCATCCACACTGTTTAGTGTGGATGGAGGAATCTGTTTTAAAAGTATGGCCTGCTTTATTTGCTACATTTTGCTGTTAGGCTCTTCTGGTTATATTTCTCAGTTTCTGGGAGCTGCAAGGTGGACATTGGAGCACTTATTCTCTATATGCACATATATAATAATATTTTTATTTATATATATATTATGGTCTCTCAATAAAAAATTATCTCATGTGCATTATAAATGAAAAATTCTAAAGAAGAGGGAGTGCGAGGCAAGTAGGTGGCACCATATTACAAAAAAAGGAGAAAATTGGCTACATTTCACCAATGGGTGAAATGTTACATTGATAGACTCTCCTTTCTTTTCTGGCCATTTACCAGACCCCATAGCAAGTTGAGATCTCCATTAAAGGTTCCTGAAGAAGCGCTTACCTGCAACACTTTTGTTTTGCCTGAAGAGACCAGACTGTCTCAAAATATCATTAAAGTTATGTGACACTTTGATGGTCCATGAAGAAGATTGACTACAAAAGTTTCTGCAGTGCAAGTGACTTTCTACCAGTTGCACTTACTTTACATTGAGACTCATAACCTGCTCAAGCCTGAGGAATATGGCTAAAATATGTTTGTGGTCAGAGTTACTTACGCTTCCGAAGTCTTCATGACCCCTACCGATACCAACCTGATGTGTGCCATGATTTTTGTGGTCAGCGTGCCAAATAAGGGGGCACACTCTAGTGATATAAAACCTGGGGAAGGGCGGGAGGGTTAGACGCGACCTCGCCGTGACGTGCGGAGGACCTCCCCGCCACCCCTTTTAAGGGGAGGAGAGCCGCCGCAACTCCTCCCACAAACACGGCCAAGATACCTTGGCCTATTACATATAAGTGTTCTGTTCCCCACTTGTTATGTATAACAAATCTCTGTAATGGACAAAATGTTTTTAATAATGTTTTAAATTTGTTATAAATAAAATAAGTTTTTACTAACATCGCTTGTAAATGTACCTTTGTGGCACCTTCAGAGCCCCGGGCTCTTTGTAGCCATGTTTCTCCTTTTTTTGTCATGTGCATTATAGAAACAGTATTTGTGTGTGTCTGTATTTGTTGATTTCTGTTACATGGGGGATTGATAAGATACACAGTAAACGTAAGATTTTTTGTGCTTTCTTTTAATCTCACAGGAAGTGACAAGGACACTACCTTTCCGGAAAGATCAACATGCATTGTCTGTACTTGTTGAAAATGTTTTTCAGTGTAAAAAGCAAAAACTAGTCCAGCCACCACATCTAAAGATTGTAAATTTTTGTTTTGGGGTTTAGATACACTATAATTAACTGTGAACAAGTGTATGCCTTGATAATCTGCTGTTTCAGATGATTTTTATTTTCTTTCCCTATATAAGCAGCCTAGGGAGAATAAACAGCACAGTTGCCAATATGCAAAATTTGTATTTTTTGTTTAAAAAAAATCAATGGTTAATTTCCCATCTCCACTCCCACTGGTCATTGACATATGCCCACTGCCCAGCAGAAAGACTGCCACTGCAAAGGCAGAGGTGTCTTTGACATGTGGGCTGTAAATGCCTTAAGGCAATTTACAATGTGTCATATTACAAGAAAAATGTGCAACTGATAATTATTGATTTTTGTGTTATAACCTACAAACAAGGGCAGACAGTGCTAAGGGCTAGTGATGCTAAACTGCTAACATCCTAAACCTTCTATTGATATATATGTGTTACATTTAAACAAAATCATTTTTCACATTTTGAAGTAATTTCTTTGAAAACTGTTCTATTGTGATAGTTTCAACAGATAATGTTGGTTTTGTTCGCCAAGCCCTGTGTGAGCAAGCTCAAAATGAGTGATGCACTAGTTTATAATACACCTGCTCAATGAGAGACACCTGAGCTCAATTAACCCCTCCCCCTAACAAGAGCACTGCAACCTGAGGGGGAAAAAAAAGGGAACAGTTTAAAAAAACTGACAGAAAAGGAAAAAGAGTTTTTAAATACTAAAAAAGGGTCTAAAAAGGAAGGGAGACAACAAGTATTCAAAAAATCAAGCACTCAATATATCCCAAACAGTTCAAATCCAAATTTTTTACGCCACTTAGCTCCCAGGCAATTTGTTCGCCAAGCCCTGTGTGAGCAGTTTCAAAGAATTTTTTAAAATCTGTTTATTGTCTTTATCATTATTCTACAAAACTGATATATATATATACTGAAATGCCTTAACAGCAACAGGGCCCCATTTTATCACTGTGGCATTAACAAATGTAAAGAAGCTGCTGTAGTGGTAAAATTTGAAATCATTCTCTGACAATACTCCACCAAGATTTTACATCTTGTTCAGGCCTGTCCCTGATTGCTCCTACCTTGTGAATGTTGGGTTTTGTTATGCCTCAGCCTGTGGTATACCCAAGGAGCCCTCCAAGCTGATGCCCTTCTTTAGGTTTAGGTTTACAGTTAGCCATGTGCTATAAATAGAATTAAACATGGTTGTGTCTTCGGGAGATTACTTTTCCAATTGCAGCTAAAGATTACCACACTGTCCTACACACCATCACATGCTGATCAAATCTAAAGATATTGTATATCATCCTCAGAAAAATGTCCAGAGCTTAAAGCCCCCAGGGCATCCTAGCAAACTGGAAACGACCCTTAAGGTAGAAAATGCAGTTTTCTCTTCTGTCTTTGCAATCAAACAAACCTGTCAATATCATCTGGTGAGAGAAAAAATGATAACATATCTTGCAGGACCCAACCTTTCAATTTGGTCTACTCTTGACATGGGATAAGCACACTTTGTTCAACTTTAAGTCATTATGGAATCTCAACAAACCATTTGGCTTGGAAAACAGAAGCTATGCTACACCCCAACTCTCCATCACCCCAAGGTTTCCTGTGCAACAGACTGTCCACTTGGGGGTCCTGTAACACAATGGGGGGCAGGGAGGGGATTTGTGTAAACTGGAACAGACAGAATCTGGAGCAGCTGCCCTAACCCAAACAGCTTTACTTTTCAGTTTGTCAAATTAAGCTTTGAAAATGAAAGATACACTGGCTGGCTGCCATGGACAACTGCTCCAGATTCTGCCTGCTCCAGTTTTGATAAATTCCCCAAAAATGTTTAATCACACATGTGCATCCTAGAAAATCTGAAAATGCATCTTTACATTGATGCAGAAACATATGTGAAGTCCCTATTTTGTTTATGATTTTGATACTGCAATTAAAGTGGACCTTTACCCATATCTTTAAAATAACAACAAACGCACCTTTAGAAATGTTTAGAATGACAATCTACAAGCACATACTTCTACATAATTGCTGGCTTAGTATTCTTTACATACCTTAGTTCTCTTTTATTCCCCAGTCTTCTGTTAGTAGCCATGTTTACTAAGGGCAGATTTACTAGCTCTCCTTTTACTTCCTGGATTTCTGGCACATGTGACTAGACATGTGACTAGGACATGTGACCATGCACATCATCTTAGGGGAGGAAAATGTCTTTCCCTGAGATCTTGTGAGATTGCAGACGAGATTTTCCACCAGTGCCTTGCTGATGACAAGGCAATCCCAGTGTGCATTGCTTTGGAAAACTGAAGTAATTTTGTCCTTTCAAAGCAGAAAGTGAATGCACTGCAAGTGTAAGTATTTCAAAATCACAGCATTTTACACCTGACATGTCTATGTTATTATTAATCATCATACATAGAGTGATGCATTGGTAGAATACAATTTTTGATTGTAAAGGTCCGCTTTAGGACAGTAATGGGATCTTCTAAAAGACATGCAATGTGCTTAGCAAAGAGTTAAATCAATGTTAGGCTTATATTTAATAATTCTACAATGTTGATATTTGTATGAAATAGCATGACGGATCTGTGTATTTATCCAGGCTAACAATACAACTTGCTTGATTGTGTATTTTTACTTATCTATTGATTAAAAACAGTGCACTGATAACCTGTCAACATTTGATGCTCTAAATTATAGCTGTCATCTTCAAATTTTTGTGGCAAGCTATACATCATTAGTAAATGCAATTACCACCAATATTCCCAAAGAGCCTGATAAGCTTAAAATAACTCAATTGAAGTAATTGACTAAATTTATACATCGTTAGACATGTCATATGGTTCCTCATGAATCACATAGTGGTTAAACACGTTGGCCAAAAAAGAGTGGGTCAATACATTAAAGTGTTTGCGGACCATGACGTTGGATTGTAGTGTAGGGTTTGATATACACGTGATGTAGTGTGGAGAGCAATGCAGTTGTGTGAGTAAACTGCTAACAAGAAAGCAGAGGTATAGCCTAGCTGTAGGCTCTGTGGACTCTGAAGCAAGCAAATTCCCACTCAGTCTCATAAATTGGGACTTGCTTTAGAGTCTAGAAGAAATTGAAGTGAAAGGCACATTTATGAAGTGGTTTAAAAATGTGCCAGAGAAATCATATTCTATCGCTAAAAGTACTTTTAACTATGTCCCCTGTGCCTGTATAACTTGCCGAAACTCAATCTACTTCCGGTTTGTTTGTGGTGTAATATTTATTTATGCAACTGATTTATTGTATTTTACTTTTTTATGATACTATTCTCCTTCTGGTCTAGTACCGGGATGCTTCAGCAGTGTTATTTTTATTTGTCTCTTATTTGGCAATTGCGGTAGCTGATTGTCTATTAATCGGTTTTTGTGTGTTTTCTAGTTTGTAATTGTGAAAAACTTTAATAAAACTTGATGTAATAATGTAATAGTACAGATGTAATAATACAAAAGTAAATTTATAAAGCTCTGCTGTGCATGGTAGAGATGTGCCTTGAGCTTCACTTTCTTTGGGACTCTAAAGCAAGAATACCCACCCTAATGAATGGGGAAGAAAAAGGTGTTGCATAAGAATGGTGGTTCTTTTATGGGGGGGGGGGGGGGGGGGGGGAAATTAAAGGAGCTGGG
>NW_017308759.1:30757-54148 GCF_000935625.1 Nanorana parkeri | reverse complement strand
AAATTAATGTACCTGGGAAATGTTTTTATTAGGTTTTTTGAGTTGGCAATAAATGCCATTGGGAACTTTTGGGTGGGAATGGGTGTAATATGTTTTTGATTACTATAACAAATGAACATAAAGATTCATGTAAAGGGGCACCACATCCTCTAATAATTGACCCAGAATTGAGGCCCTTGTATCAGACCCAAGCTAATTGGACTTTAAAGGTATCCCATGAATCATACAACAAACATCATATAATATAACAAACATCATATGTGAATTTTATTAAGACATAATGCGCTTTAAACATATTCCACAAATCTTTACAATATCATAAAATATATCCCTCAACCCAATACAGAATCTAGCACAGTGTTTCTTAATATTCTGCAATAATCAAGAGAAAAGGGGCAAGAAAAAAAACCCCTCTATTAGAAAATGTATGAAGATCAGGTACATACAGTCGGTGTCCTGTGAAGGGCAAAATCTGGGGATGACCACTGGAGAAGGAGGGGGGTATGAGATGCACACCATTCCCCAACCTGTTTTATTGTAGAGTCTGCGTCTAAATCATGTCTGCAAAATACATCACCTTTGAAACACTGCGCAAGGACACTGTGCTAAATTCTCTATTGGGTTGAGGGATATCTTTTAATAGATATTTTAAAGATTTGTGGTATATGTTTTAAGTGAATTATGTCCTAATAAAATTCTTGTGATTTTATATGACGTTTGTTATATTTAGGGATGCACCGACATCGATACTAGTACTCGCCCAAATGCTATGATACTTACCTCCGATACCGGAACTTCGGGTGGCTTCCCGGGCAATAAGAAACCCTGGCGGAGGGTAATGACATGCCGTCCGGCTTCATGAGTGGCCATGAAGCCAGCTCCATGCTAGCAGAAGTACTGGTATCGGTACTAGGTAACGACAAGTACAGAAAGATAAATATCGGTACTTGTACTCGATACCCAAAAACCGGTGCATCCCTCGTTATGTTATATGATGTTTGTTATATTATATGATGCTTGTTTTTGATTACAGTTGCATTGAGTTCACTGTATTGGTTAATATTAATTATATATATAATTTTAGTTTCAAACAGCAATTGGCATAACATTTTTGGAAAATTTGGTAAGCTGTGGACTCCAGAACTCGGAGGGTTGGGAGTTCCTTTTGCCTTTTGTGATAAGCTGCATACAAGCAAATCCCAGTACTGAAACAGAGAGGAAAAAAGTGTGCAGAAAAATAGAAATGAACAGCTCATCTGTGAAACCCAGGTAAAACCTTATTCCTGTTCTTAAAGCTATTTGTGGTTTGTTTGTGATTCAGAGGTCTCTGGATCATTGGTATATAAACTGAAATAACTGATACCAACTTGTCCCCTGTCAACTGGACACAGATCAGAACGAGGTATAACTATAATTTGTGCAGTTTTTGTTAAAGGTATAAAGTACTATGCATATTTACATTGGTCCAGCTTGGCCCAATGTAAGTATGCATATCCCATACCTGATTGGCCAACGGGAATCTTGTAAAACACTGTAGTAGCTAGATTGGACAAGGGTGAAATGTGATGTCACTGCCACATGCATATACAGCTTAAGACCCCATTCACACTGAGCGACATGGAAATCGCGCTACTTTGAGCGACATTGAGCGACGAGCGACATTGAGCGACGTTGAGCGACGTGTCGCGCGACATCGCACGACTTCTTCCTATTGGGCTGTATGCAATCAGGAGCAATATCGCTCAAAATCGCTCTAAAAAAGGGTCATGTAGAAGCGACAAGCTACCAGCGACGAGCTACAAGCGATATTGAGCGATATTGAGCGACATTGAGCGACGAGATGTGAACAGCTACATTGAAATGTATTGGTGAAGCTACATAGAGCGATATAGTGCGGAAATATGAGCGATATCGCTACAAAAATCGCGCGATAAATCGCTCAATGTGAACGGGGCCTAAAGGCCAACTCCAGCTATTAAAGTCAACCTTTTAAATGGAAAAACAAATCCTGGAGTTAGGCTTTAAGAAAAATGATCACTCTAACGAAGATAATAGTTACTGCTTCAATAATGTTCATAGGGGGGGCGTGGCCAGCAGCCGCATGTAGACAGACGTGACCGGGAAGAGCTCTCCTTCATTCTCCTGATTTTCATCCTCTGGCTTACCTTGCCGATATCCTGCTCCTCGTCGGCTTGTGGGACTAGTCCTCCTGTCCCTCGGGGTCACATTTGCTGGTCGAGGGTGGGCGCCTTTACCCACAATGAGGGACAAGGTAAGTAATTAATGTGGGATATTCCCGAGTGTAGCTCAGGGTATGGAAAAGTAACCCCCAAGCTACGCTCGGGAATACCGCCAAGGTGGTTAAAATTGCATGTGCGGTATCTAGACATTGTACACGACTGATAATGTTCATATTCCTGGCAGCCAAAATTACGATCGCTAAGGCCTGCAAAACATCCAGGGTGCCATTGAGACAAGTAAAGATCAAGTTGTCTTGGATCATGACTCACGAAAAACTGGCGAGTATCCTTTTGAATAAAGTCGCACAGTTCGAGTTAACATAGGACCCGTGGCTGGCATACGAAGGTTGTGTAACAATATGAGAGTGGGTAAAGTATTATAGGGCTTAGTTTGCCTGAACCAAATTAATTAACTGGCTCCCTACTTCGAAACTGCGCCCCTTGGCTAGCTATACTTTAGTTGGCCTTCCCTATTTTCCACCCTCCTTCTCTCTCTGGGTCTCCTCTTTTTCCCCTCTTCTCCCTTTCTTTCCTTTTTCTTTTTTTTTTCCCCTCTTTCCCGTAAGTTTGTTATGTTTTTGTCTGTTTTTTGAAAATCAATAAAAACTATCTGATGTAAAAAATAATGTTCATAGGGGGTACTAGAACTTAAACCTGCTAGTACAAACTAGGACATAACTCCCTTAAATATAATGATTACTTATCTACCTAATTAGTATTACATCTGCACCCAGGTTCCACTATTTTGGATGTGAGGCAGTAGTAAATAGACATGTGCGTCGGCAAAAAATTGTGTTTAAATGGTGTTTCATTTAAAATTTTTCGTTATTTCATTTTTCGTGATTCGGGTCCAAAAGTCAATTAATTTAGGTATTTGGAATCATCCGAATCTAAAATTTTCGTAAAGTGACATTAGAAAAAAAATTACATTTATCTTTTTAACTTTTGACATTCTACAGAAACAATAATAGAAAAAAAATGTGGGGGTCCCACCAAGTCATGCCCAATGCCAAAATAAAGCGTGGGGTCCCCCCTAAAATCCCTTATCAGACCCTTGATCCAAGCAGCAGCCTGGCAGAGCAGGAAAGGGGGGGACAAGCATGTGCTCCCCCTCCTGTGCCAAACCTGGCTACATGCCCTCGACATGGAGATGGTGCTTTGCCAGGGGAGATCCCCAGGCAAAACACCTTGTCCCCATGTCGATGAGGACAAGGGCCTCTTCCCCACAACCCTAGCCCGGTGGTTGTGGGGCTCTGTGGGCAGGGGGGCTTATCTGAATCTGGGTGTAATAACTACCCCTCACTCATTCACAAGGGGGCGGCTTCTGGGTGCCCCTTTATGAAAGGGAGCACCAAGATTCCTATAAGCCCCCCTGCACGCAGACCCCCACAAACACAGGGCCAGAGTTGAAGGGAAGAGGTCCTTGTCCTTATCAACATGGGGACAAAGTGCTTTGCCAGGGGGCCCCCTCCTGGCAAAGCAGCCTCCCTATGTCAAGGGCATGTGGCCTTATTGGTGCAGGAGGTGGGGGCACACACTTGTCCCCCCACTTTCCTGCTCTGCTAGGCTGTTAAGGATCTGGTAAGGAATTGTAAGGGTGTCCCCATACATTTTGTTTTTTTTTGGCGTTGGAGTCCCCCATTAAATTCCTACCAAACCTAAAGGGTCTGGTATGAATTGGGAGGGGACTCCACGCTTTTAAAAAATTTTTTAACGTTTAATAACACAAGTTCATTCCGCTATGACATTCAGAAAACAATTTTGATGCATTTGAAATGTTATCGGAAAATCCAGATACGTTCAGATTTGTTATTTGTTCAACTCAGAACTAAATGAATCGCACATGTCTAGTAGTAACACTAAGCTGAAGGAGCCTAGAACCCCCAGATAGTATGTGTGTATGTAAATTTTGCATTTTATGATAGATAGGAGATGGAGGGAGGGAAATGGAGACTAGGTTACAAAAATAGCATTAGGTGCACTTTAAATCCCTTGCATAATATTATTTGATTGCTGAAAACCTTTGCAGAGCAACAATATCTCAATGAAAGCTTACATTTTCCATAATGACCACACATTTCATCATTAGCCATTACATCAAGTGTTTCCCAAAACTGCACTGGAACCTAGAAAAACAAAATAACGCGGAAGTTACTTGGAACCCAGAGAAACCAAGTAACGCTTTTGAAACACCTTTCAAAAACATGTTCTGCTTCAACTTTTAGAGCTCCCCAAACCTTACAATCTGATCATACAGTCTCCTTTAGATCCACCAGAACTCTTCTATACTATACTAGTCCAAGAGCCTGCTGGACTGGATACAAATTGATTGGATAGATTAGGTAGTTCCTCATATTACACAGTTTCTAAAGTTGATTGTAGAGATATTGAACATGTACAGTACAGATGTATGTATTGTACAGATTGAACCATGGTGACCATAAGAGTGTCTTTTATGAAAGGGGTGCTTACTTGAACCCTTGCAAACATAGTTACACTTTTCATAAACTTTAAGGTCAAGACTCTAATTTAAAACAGTGGCAAGAATCCACTGTACACACTATAAAAGTATACACTGTGGCCACTATCTGCTGCACAAATGTAAAACAAAGTATGTCTGCAGGCAATAAAGCAACCTGCTGCTCATCTGTCAAAAGACGTGATGAATATATATGGTGTTATATATGAATTTATTTAGTCTCATATTCATATCTGTCTTCATATTCAATTAACTTGTGATGGGTAGAAATGCCAATACTATATTAAATATTCCTAGATTTCGTTTGATGAGACAGATCTGATTTCTCAAACATTCTATCAAGATCCCACTACAGATTTATGCTACAGCCATCTAAATGTCATTTTTAATCTGATGTCTTTCATTATCCTCCTTCAGAAAGATATATTTGCTGAGCTAAATTAAAATAAGAAAATACACAGCACAATTTATATTGGTTATATATGCAATTACTAAGTTGAATTAAACATATCCCTTCGTGAATAATGAAGTTGAAAGAGGCCAGAGGAAAAATGAGATATGATCTTCACCCCATGCATTTTTAATTGCTTCATTATCTAAAATTTGGTGTGAATAAGAGTGGATATAGTTTGCTGGCAATGCACAAAAAGAAATTAGAAATGTTCTGCCAAATCACAAAAAGCCATCAAAAATTAATTTTGTCTGGTATGATCACTCAAAATGTAAGTGATTTTTGTGTTTGAGTGACATAAAATAATGCTATTTATATGCTAATAATGAACCGTTCATTTTGATGCACACTGTATGAATTTATATCTATATATTTTCTTTTTAATGAGCTGTGATGAATTGAAAGTTGGTAATGTTACCACAAATTATAAAGCAGCCACAAAGAACAAACACAATTCTATGTTATCACTGCTCAGCTATGAAGGGGACTTGAATTCTATAATGTATAAAACTACCAACTGCTCAGTACTTAACATTTTATCTGTGGGACATTTTGTTCTGTGTGCTATGTTTTACTGATGAGTATTTGACAGCAGCAGTCAGGCAGAATGGCACCAATACAGCAGGTTGAGAAAGAGTCAGCAACAGGCCGTGTCGATAACTTGTAGGCAATGAGGTACAGAAGCAGCAAGCAGTAGTCAGGAGAAAACCTAACAAGCCAAGGTCACATGGGTAGTGATGAGCCGAACACCCCCGTGTTTGGTTCAAATACGAACTTTCAAACATGGGAAAAGCGTATTCGAACTCGAACTCAATGCACGTCTATGGGGGTAGAACATTGAAAATCAATGGTCCCCATTTTGAAGCCTTATATGCAATTTATTGGCCATAAAAAGTGTATGGGGAGCCAGGTACTGCCCTGGGGGACAGGAATCAATGAAAAAAAACTTTAAAAAATACAGTTTTAAAGGAGCGGTGATTTTAATATTGCTTAAAGGGTAACAATAAAAATGAAAAACTCCTTTTAAATATCGTGCCTGGGGGGTCCCCTAACCTGCCAGTAAAGTGGTGCATCTGTACGATGTATAGAACCTGCTGCAGCAAAACTGATATTTCTAAAGACATTTTTTTTTAAAGTGTGCAGTTCCCCCTCCAAAACAATGCCAGACCCTTTAGGTCTGGTAGGAATGTTAGGAGGAACCCCATTAAAAAAAGCATGGGGTTCCCCCCTAACATTCTATACCAGACCCTTGATCCAAGCATAGGCCTGGCAGGGCCAGAAAGGGTGGGATATGAGCAAGCGCCCTCCCTCCCATACCAGGCCACATGCCCTCAAGCCCCAGGGTGGTGGTTGTGGGAGTGCAGACAGTGGGCTTATTCACATCAAGGTACCCCTTGGATAAAGGGGCACACAGATGCGGCACCCCCTTGTGAATGAGTAAGGGGTACTTGTACCCTTACCCATTCACTAAAGGGTTAAAAGAATTGTAGAAAAAAACTGACTTTTGGAAAAAATCCTTTAATTGAAAAAAAACACAACAAAGGATTTTGACAAGTCCTTTATTGTTAAATAAAAATGGATCCACCGACATAATCAGATGCAAGCCTTTAGCCAATTAGGGCTTCACAAGGTGCATTGCCTTGTGGGGCGTTCAGTGGGCGAATAGCCCGGCGAACGCCCTAATAGTCCGTGTGTTCGGCTTCAACATCGAGCCCAACTCTACACATGGGAACAGAGCAGCAATCAGGAGAGTTGAAATGCAAGCTGGGTCAGTAACAGAAGGTCAGGAACAAGATCTCTCAGCACTGGAGGCATGCAGATTTCAACCTTAAATAGCCAATTTGGTGCCACAATTTGCAATGAGCGCACACACAGATATGCCAACGTCTGCACATAGGTGCACAGTTATGCACATTTCTATTAGCCAAACTGCTTGCATGAACAGGCGCTCGTGCTGAACCACCACTTTGTCGGCTAGCAAGCTTCCTGACAGCTGGCCATACACTGGTAGATTTTCATAGGAACATTCATACAGAAAATGTCATCAGAATATTCAATAATGCCATCAGAGACTTCATGAATGTTATTCAAAATGTTGTTTGTTTTTAACTTTCAATTTTGGAAATTAATGAATTTTAAGAAAGAAAAGCACATTCACTGTTAGAATTTCGTTTGTTTAAGAAAAAAATTCCTCCTGCTTTGATTTTTTTTTTCTTCCCTGTGGTCGAAAGCTAACGTCGATTTGACCCCATTAACTATTAGAAAATTGAATGAACACACTGTAAAACAAATGTTTTCTACAGAAATTCTACTGGTACACCAGCCAGCTTTATGAAATCTGATATCCAAGTGATTTTTATGAGCACCTATCTCCCATATTTCTGAATGTAAGTCTGGTAATGGCATGGGATTGTAGACAGCATGGAAAAAAACAAATAAAGACACAGACAACCATGAATGGATAAAATTTTGGCTGCGGCCCTTTATTACTGGTTTAAATTAGATAATTTATTAAAATATATAGATATACCAATATTAAACAATAAAATATTCACCAACAAACTTATAATATAAACAACCGATCCACCCAGTCACTATGACTCGGGCCATAAACACCAATAATGTCATAAAAACATACCTGCCCCCCTTTAAAATGTAAAGGTGACCAACCATGTAATAATGGCCGCGAAGGGTGGGGAGCTCACGGCAGGTGCTCTTTGCCAGCTGATAACCCAGATAGGTAGAAGCCCCATTATGTAGACCCCTTCACCTCTCTAGAACTTTCTAAAGGTGTTAGCTGATCTCCTTCTAGAAAATTCCAAGGGGTCAGCTGATCGACCCCATCCCCCACAATGTACAGTTAAAATAGATGGCAGCAAAAAGGGGGGTTCATGAAACTGCCAGGTGTCACAATCCCTTGAGGGGTGGGGGACCTTATAACAGGTTCCCCCCTTTCCAATTAATGGGATTGTAGACAGCATAGCAAAAAAAACTAATAACAACAATAAAGACACAGACAACCATGAATGGATACAAATTTGCCTGCAGCCCTTTATTACTGGTTTAAATTAAATCATTTTACAAAATGTATAGATATACCAAAACGTAAATAATAAAATGTTCACCAACAAACTTTAAATATTAACAACCAATCCAGTCCAGTCACTATATGACTCAGGCAGTAAACACAAATCATAAAATGTCAGAAAAGCATTTCTGCCCCACATGCCGGACTAGTTAAAAAACAAGACTGGTCCAACACCCTGGGCCGCAGCTATTTCAATAGCTGTCTGAAAGTTATTGTTCAAAATATCTAAACCAATATCAGACAAATGAACCCCGTCTCACCTATAAAGGCCAGGTATACCACCTTCCAGCACTAAATACCTGTAAGAAAAACCATTCAAGCATAACATAAACTTTTCATTCGCTCCATTTTCTATTTTTCTGACTTTTTTTAAAAAGTCCTAAATTCTAAAGAATGAAGCCACAAAAGTCTGGGGATAATCTAAAAAAAAAACACTCATTACCACCCAAGTGAAGTGGATAACTAAAATATCAGGCGATGGATAAGGCTGAGAAATATGCCCGAGTACAATGAAAAGATCATCCCAAACCATACCTCTCCTGCTATTCCAAAAGATTTTAAATGAATTCGGATTTAAAGATAAATTAACACTATAAAGTCTTCCTGAAGCCCTCCTTTGGGACCAGAAGTAAAACGAGTGTCCAACTATCCAAATGGATAGAAATTGACCTGAAATAATTCAGAATTGAACATTAGGGCGAAAATACAGGGGTCTATTCACTAAGCTGCCGTAGGCAGCCGAGTAAAGAACCGACCCGAAGTGAAGTGAGCTGAACGCTGTTCGGCTATTCACTTCAGACTTGTACGGCTGATTTCAGCTGAAATCAGTCGGCCGAGCATACAACTAAATACAACCTCCTGGAAAAAATACGACCCACTAGAAGAACTCTGGTGGCAAAGGCCAATAAACCGAGAAGCGATTGCATCTCCTTTAAAGTAACCATTTTTCCCTAATTATGGTAAATATAATACATTTCAGTTTAGAGGATAATGACTCATCTATTTGATCATTTAAAGAATTATCTAAAGGAAAAGACAAATGATGAATAAGACTGTAAGCACCTTGTTCTTTTTTCGGGAACGATACCTAGTGGAGAGAGCCTAAAATTCCGAAAAGGAGGGCAACTGAAAGGGTCAAACAGAAAAAGGGGCGAAGCGCTACAAACCAAGCGAGAAGGGGGAGGCGGTAGGAAAGGAAGGCTGGAAAAAGGGGGGCCAGTTTTAATTCCCGGGTCCGAGTGATCCGTTCAGTGGTTGATCCGATTCGTCCCAGAAAACATAAATGTATAATGCGGAGATGAGGATATTGTGTAAAGCAAATCAATAAAAATGTAGAAACTTACCACAAGGTAAGGAGTGTAGCGAAGTCATCGGCGAGGGGTAGAGTTAGTTGGTTCTGCTTTTTCAGGGATTCCTGGTTGCGACCCGTTACTAGGAGGGATGTCCGTCTTCTGTAGTCCTGTTGATTGAGGGCAGTGAGGAGGTAGAGGCGATGTATTCCTCAGTTGCTGAAGAAAGGTTTTCAGGCGGGTATGCCCTTGGTGGACTTGTCCGAAGCCTTCCTTGGTGACGTCAGGGGTTCCCCTGTGGCAAGGAGATTGCTGATGGGGGAAGGGGCGGGCCGTGACAGAGGCGGTGCTGGGACCGGTAGTCCTTGGAATGAGTGTGGCGGGAGCTGGTGGTGTCACACTGCGTGTGTGAAAGAGGAGGGGGGGACGAGGCGGCTCAGCCGGCAATGCAGGGCGGATGCTGGTAGTATTGTGGCCGGGACCTGTCCGATGCCTTCCCTGGTGACGTCAGGGGTTCCCCTGTGACAGGGAGATTGCTGACCGGGGAAGGGGTGGGCTGTGCCAGTGACGGTGCTGGGACCGGAGTCCTTGGAGTGAGTGTGGAGGAAGCCAGTGATGTCACACTGCGTGTGTGAAAGAGGAGGGGGACGGAGGCGGCTCAACCGGCAATGCAGGTCGGGTGGATGCTAGGTATGTACAGAGCGAGGCTACGCGTTTCGAAGTACAGAACTTCTTTTTCAAGCCAGGGAGGAGGTGAATGAATTGGCGGGGAATCTTTTTAAAGGAAAGAAG
The DNA here is from genome assembly GCF_000935625.1 of Nanorana parkeri. NCBI lineage: Eukaryota > Metazoa > Chordata > Amphibia > Anura > Dicroglossidae > Nanorana > Nanorana parkeri. The sequence continues at coordinate 43,809 of NW_017308759.1, read as the reverse complement.
GGGAGGAACAAAAAGTTGGCGTGAATCAGGGAGGAAAAACGGCCTATGGGGGGAGTTGGGGGGCGGGCAAATAGGGGCGGTTCCATAGACCTGATGTGTAGACTGGGGGTAAAAATTAAGTACTTTGGTATGGAGAAGCAAACCAGATTGCTGGAATGGAGGCAATTTCTGTGATGTACAGTTTCTTAATAAAGGAACATTTTTCAAATGACAGTGTTGATTTCTAATTCTTCATTAAGACCATAAGGGGATAATGTGTTTAACTTGTAGATTCAGTACGTTTCCAGTCTACAAAGCTGGCGGAATCTTTCAGGTGGGGATAAGTGGTTGGGGATCTGTTCAATTATAAAGACCTGAAGTTTGTTAATGTTTTTATTGTGTTTGAGGAGGAAGTGTCTGGGGACACTGTGTTCAATGTCACCCTTTTCGATGAACCTTCTATGTTCTCCTATGCGTTTGCGGAGTGTGTCCTATGTAGAGGAGGTTATAAGGGCATCTTAGGCCATAAATCACGTGTCGTGTCCGCAAGTGGTGAATTGATGGGTGGGGTAAATGTTGCCCGTGCTGTCCTTAAAAGTTTTTTGGCCATGTGTTATGAATTGGCAGGTGAGACAAGATCTCTTCTTGCACTGATAGACTCCTACCCTATTGTCAAAAAGGAAGGTGTGGGTTGGTTTTGTTTTGGTGGGGGCCAATTTGCTGGGTGCTATGATGTTTTTGAAACTTTTTGCTTTTTTGAACACTATGCTTGTCTTGGGTGGTAGTGATGGGCCTAGTTTCGGGTCACACTGTAGTAGGTGCCAATTTTTCTTTAGAATGGATTCAATGGCTCTGTAGCTACTATTGAATGGTGTGATGAAGCGTACTGCGTTAATTGGTGTCGTTTTTTTGCTTTCGTGTATTTGCTTTTGTTTTTGTTTGTCCGTGTGGTTTTGTTTGGAAAAGAACTCCTGGGCTTTGGTGACCATGTTTTTTGGGTACCCCTTTTCAATTAATTTATTCTTAAGGAGGTGGCTTTGTTTGCGATAGTCGTTTTTCTCAGTGCAGTTTTTGCTAAGTCTCCAAAATTGACCCTACGTTTCCATAGGGGGTGATGGCAACTGTTAAAATGAAGATAAGAATTGCCGGCTGTGGGTTTGAAGTGGGTTTTGGTTATGATCGTATTGTCTTTGTGTGTGAGTTCTAGATCTAGGAAGATGAGTTTGTGGTCGTCGATCACATGTGTGAACTTGAGACAGGAGGGGTTGGTGTTGCATAGTGTTAGGAAATCGGTGAAGGTGTCAGACAGATCCGTCCCATATGATAATGATGTCATCGATGTAGCGTCCATAGAAGATGATATGTTTTGCGAACGGGTTATTCTGCCATATGTGGAAATGTTCCCAGTGTCCCATTGTCAAGTTGGCGTAGCTAGGGGCATAATGGGGAACTGAAAGGGCCTGCTACCCGGCCTTCTTTAAGTTCTTTTTTTTTAAAATTATTTAAATATATGATGAAGATTTTTTACTGATTGTAAATTATCAACTAAAGTACATCCAGAGCCCTCAAAATCTAGCAGCGCAAAGCCTTCATCAAAACCTTTAAACAGAAGAATCGCTGTCTGTCTGCCTTTGTACTGAAGTAACCAAGAAAACATTTTTTGCAGATTCACCCAGGTGCATGCCCTGTGCAATAAATTCCCTAGCCATAGCTGAGTTGATTGGGACAGCTTTTTAAAACACTTTGATACTGGGTGCCAGCACAAAATGCACATTCATGTCTGTATATGCATGAGCCAGGCCACTTACACTGGCTGTCATTAAAGGCAAAACAAATGCCTTTTCTATAGCCTGACGGTGTAGTAGTGGCCAACTGTTTAGCCATCGATGGTCTTTGGGGTAGAAAAAGGTTAAGCCAAAGCCCAACATCCTTAGTACCCCATTTTAAGCTAGGATGAACTGCCAGCTTCTGACTAAATGAATCATCATGCGAAAACCAGGCAATTCCTCCAAAATTCTTATAAGCTTCTAAAATTATGTAAATATGTTGAAACAAACCAACACTATTTTCTGGGAATTTCTCACATATTACAAAAGAATAAGTGCAAAAAGCCTGTAACCAATTGTTAAAAGTTCTGGCAACAGCTCGCGATCCATCCTCTTCAGCTCTATCATCCTTCTTATCATTCCTAGAAAGAAATTTCTTTTGAGGAAGAAAGAAGGGATAATAAATCTTAAACCTCCCTGTAAAATGTTTTCTTTAACCCCTTCGTGACTGACGACGTACAGTGTACGTCGCCAGCATCGGGGCTGTTTAAACAGACTCCCGGCGACTTTTGCCGCCGGGAGTCTGTTTAAACTTGTAGAGCCGACTGTCGGCTTTACAACAGAAGCGATCCTGGCGACTTACCTGTCGCCAGATCGCTTCTGCGTCCCGAAGAAGGGGCCGCCCCCCCCCGCCGGACACCCCCGCCGTGCTTCCCGGGCTCCGTTGCCCCTCCTACGGGCCCGGGACCGGCGATCTTTGTGTCCGCGGGGAGCTGGGGAGGAGGTCGACGAACTTCCGTTCATCGATCCCCTCCCCGTTCTATGGGACCGGGAGCGATGCAGATTGCATCACTTCCGGTCCCTGGGCTGTCAGTTCTGGGCTCCTGCAGCCCAGCTATAAGCTATTGAAGTGCGATCTGCACTTCAATAGCTCATTTCTAGTGTAAAGGTGACACTGAGGGTCTTTTGGACCCCCAGCATCACCTTAAAGAGGACCTGTCACCACCATCTGCTATTACATGGGGGGGCTTGCAAGCCCCCCATGTGATAGCAGTCAAATAAAAAAAAAAAAAAAAAACAGTTTTTAAAATTAAAATGAAATAAAATAAATCTAATAAAAAAAAAAAAAAATTTAAAAGTACCCCGCCCCCGCGAGCACGCGCGTCGCCACGTAAACACGCGTCGGGTGCGCCTACGCATGAAAACGACGAACGCGCTACACATGTTGGGTATCGCCGCGCACGCCGGAGTGAGAGCAATAATTCTAGGGCCAGTATTTTGGGGTATCTCTAAATTGATGACCTGTGGGGGCTTTTAAAGCGTCTTTTATTGACTTTTTGGGGTACTGCAGTTTTTCGCCGTTTCACGGTCGCACGCAATTTGTAAACTGGGCATGTTGGGTATCGTTTTACTCGTTGTAACCTCATCTTTTATATTTCATTAAAAAATGGGTAATTTGTTGTGTTTTGGGGCATTTAATTAAATTTGTAACTAAATTTTGGGGTTTAATAAGGAGTTGCGCTAATATTGAGCAACATAAAAATTTTCAACTACCACCATTTTATTCTATAGGGTCTTGGCATTCAGAAAATATATAATGTTGGGGGGTTTTATGTCATTTTCAGGCCTAAAATGTGGAATATAACATGGGTGCAAAAAATGAAAAAAGGGCCTCAGTCATGAAGGGGTTAACAGTAGCAGAAAGGTGAAAACCTAAAGGTGATAACTCACAAGGCATTGATTCACTTATACGAATTTCAGGAACATTCTGAGTATGTAAAGCAGAGGATGCTACAGCCAATCCAACACTCCTTAAATTGCAATCAAGAGAAAATGGAGAAACCCCAGCATCATGGCAAGAGTCTGTTGCCATAGGCAACGTCCAAATGACAGCAGCAGAATTAGCATTATCAGTAGGTAAACTAAAATTAACTTTATAATTATTAATAAGATGAAATAAATAAACAGTTAAATCACACAACGGCTTTAGTTGAATAGACTCACCACCTGTAGCCAGATCAGGCTGAGCTGACGGCTGAGAGCATAGTACAGAAATCGGATGACCTTCTTGCTCTTAATGATTCTGGATACCAGGGGACTTCTCTCTTCATCTGCATCTGGAAACTGGAGAGCTGCTGCTGCTGATACAGGAGCCAGATGACTTTCTGGCATCCCGCTCTCTGCTGTAAACTGCCACTAAAGCCTGGGGTGACATCGCTGCTGGTTGTTCTGGCAACTGGGAACTGCTCATCTTTTTGCTCTGCTTTTCCCGGGCATTGCCACTGCCATCTTCCTCTTCATGGCTCCTGTGTTGCTTGTTGTCTCAGCGAAGAAGCAAAAAAGCGGAAGGGACTCGTCAGGGCGGTGACAGGCTGTATACTCACCTCCTCTTCCTGCCAGGAAGCCTGCTGCCAGGCTTCTTTCTCTTCCCACAGCGGTCCTCCACAGGATCCCAGTGCAAATCTGTAGAAGAAGGCTGAGTCCGAGAGGTAGCTTGAGCCAACGACTGAGGTAAGGAAAGGCATCCTCTGAGACATTATTGTCCCCCTTCCTCTCCAGCTCTTTCCAGCAATTGGCAAACAAGGGTCTTTATGTTGGCTTAGAGCAGGGGTAGCCAAACTCCGGCCCTCCTGCTGTGGTGGAACTACAAATCCCATGAGGCATTGCAAGGTTCTCCCAGCCACAGACATGACTCCCGGAGAGAGATGCATCATGGGATTTGTAGTTTCACCACAGCTGGAGGGCCGGAGTTTGGCTACCCCTGGCTTAGAGAAAACCTCCATGAGTTCAGGTATTATAGCTCAGTATTATAGCTCTGGAGCTCATGGCAGATGCTCTTTGCCAAATGGCAACCCATATAGGTAGAAGCTTTATATAGACCCCTTGACCCCTCTAGAACTTTCCAAATAGGTCAGCTAATCGCCTTCTAGAAACTTCCAAGAGGTCAGCTGATCAATCTCATCCCCTACAATGTACAGTTGAAACAGCTGGCAGAAAAAAAAGCAGTTCAAAATCCCATGAGGAGCGGTCGGCCTTAAAATAGGTTCCCCCCTTTCCATTCATTATATGTAAATTACTTATGCAACTATTCAAAACCCCTTACTACAAAATCACTTTCACTCTCAATTCACATAGCCTAGTGAGAGTTGTGGTAGCAAGCTAGCCATATTTTCTTTTGTCTGACCTTATATATGATCTCTTCCGTGAAGGCTTCAAGGCATTAGCTGGCCACCTTGGAGTTATAGGGCTTGATTTACCTAAAGATATGTGTGTATGATGGTGCATCAATTGTGCGCAGACAACCACATCATATCCTCATAACATTTACTATGCTCCTTCAATGTGCATAAAGACCCACTATGGGCTATAGCGTACATACTCTGAATTTACTAAGACGATTGATTTGCTATAGGAAGTATATTCCAGGGTCCAAATGTATGCAGAAAATGGCAAGCCTAAAATAAAAATGTTAATTTCTTTAATGTTTTTGGGTGTGTCTAAGTGATGTTAATATTTTAAAATGTGTATACCAGAGAGGAATAAAACCACATCAAATTTGGACTGCTCATTAAAAATAAATATTAGAATAATATTTAAAAATATTTAGTGAACTATATGGGAGGAGGTATTGTACTGTGTATGTGCATATGTCTACATGCACACAAATTCAAGCATCAGGTTGTATATGAGGTGCCATATAAAGAATAAAGACTCCAGTGATAAATATCTGTACACAATGAGGAGAATGTATCAAAATTGGAGCACACAGAATTTGGAGCAGTTGCCCATGGCAACCAATCAAATGGTAAAATGGAAAACTAGTGTTTTGTTTTTTTAAAATAAAAGATGGGGGGGTCATTCCTTTTAATTCTGTGAGAAAATACAAGTTCTTAGTGGATAGATTTTGTTGGCCTAACAGTTCAAAAAAGTCTGGGTACTCAGGTGGTTGTGTCCTGTTGTATACTCATTGAAAGTTTGGGAACATTTTTAACCCCTTGCGGCCCGCCGGCCATTTATGAACGGCCAGACAGGCACCTTCTAGATGCGGTTGGGCGTTTTAAAACGTCCTTCTGCCCAGGTGTGCATGAGCAGGATACTGTCAAAATTTGAAACAGCCAGCGATTCGCTGTTTACATACAAGAGGTCTGGCAGGTGTAGAGGCGCCCGATTGCTTGTATGTTGTGCCTTCGAGGGGCCCCCCACCGCCACCAATCCCGGGCTCCCTGTGCTCTGTGCGGGCCCAGGACCAGCACTGTGGCTCTGTGCAGGGAGATCGGGGGGAAATTTGTACACAATATCCCTTTGATCTCCCATCCAGTGTTGTGATTACGGAAGTGATGTTTATTACATCACTTCAGCATTTAGCTGTCATTCTCCAGCTACTACAGGAGGGAAGCTGGTGAAGCAGGTCTCTGCTTCATCAGCTTCTTTGGGTGTCCCTGGGTGACATTAGGGGTCTTAGAGACCACTGTTGTCCCCATAAAGAGGACCTGTCATTGTAATTTGATATCACATTAGGGGGCATTCCCAACCCCCATGGGATAACAATAAAGTTAAGTGTAAAAAAAAAAAATAGTCACAAAAAAATGAGTCGCACAAAAAGAATATTTTTTTTTTTAAAGTCCCCACATACACATGCAAACATGCGCCGGGTGCGCCTACGTGCAAAAACGATGATTACACCCATTAAGCCACACATGTTACATCATCACAAACGTCAGAGTGTGAGCAGTAATTTCAGGGCCATCAATCACTTTTATCACAAAACTGATGAGTAAAAGCTTTTAAAGTGTCACCTATGGCCAATTTTGGGTGTGGTAGTTTTTTGCAATTTCACAGGCATGTGCAATTTTTAAGGCTTGATTTGTTTGGTATCGATATAGCCGATGTGACCCCATCTTTTATATTTTACCAAGAAAATGGGTAATAATAAATGTTTCATAACATAATAAAGGGGAAACAGTTTTTTCTCAAAATTTTCTGTACTTTTTTCGATATATGGTAAAAAAACAAAAAATCATGGTGGTGTATCTCGGCTTATACTCGAGTATATACGGTACCACCAAAAGAAAGCTCTATCTGTCCCCAAAAAGTGGTATAAAATTCAGTTCAGTACAGCATTTCATGACTAGATAAATCAAAGTACTGCAGCGCTGAATCCTGGAAGATGGCCTGGGCAGGAAGGCAGGAAACACCCCGGTCTTTACGTGGTTAAACTTTTCAATGCCAAGCCCTGTGTTCCACTTTTAACCCCAGCTGGTCACACCATTTTTGCAATTTTAAATTTTCTACTTTAATTCTCAACTGCTGCTTTTAGAGTTTGTAAAACACCCCGAGCCATACATTTCCTGAAAGCACAGAACTGGTAGAATAAAAGATGGTGCCACTAATTTTGTAGGTCCTGCGATAACTGCGCAAATGTTTATCAAATCAATATTAAACCAATAAAGATACACAATTAAATCGGTAAAATCAGTATCCGCGCACACGGAAAAACATAATTTACAATTTTCCGACTAAATCTAAAAGATAGAACTGTATTGAGTTATTAAAATAACAAATATTTTGTACATTTAAAATTGTGCCTTTTTGCAAAATGGCAAAAAGGAACGCAAAACTGTAAATAAGCAACTTATGTTAAAAATCTGTGTTGTGGTAATGCCTGATCTGTACTGCCATTTGTTCGCTGTGTTTGTGTTTACGTATTGACGTATATTGTTGACGTATATTTAATCACAACACAGCGTATCACAGCGCAAGACAACTAATCACAATGCTTTGTCATGTGCTGCCACACAGTTGAATTGATGTTTAACTTAATAATCGGCTAACTAATCGATTTTGAAAATAATCGTTAGCTGCAGCTCTATTATACTTACCTGCCCATCTACCTGTTTGCTGAAACGTCAATGTGTAGCAGAGGTCCCAGCATTGATCCTATTCCTATTTAACACCTTGAGCTGGTCGATTAGTGGGTCCTCCTGGTGGCTGCTGTGGTTCGACCTGCTGCCCCTAGACCACCACAGCGACGGCCAGGAGACATGCTATTCTATACACCTAGAAGTGGGTAATAGGATTGGTGCAGAGAGCTCTGCTACTGTGAATTTTTAACAAATGGGCAGATGTATAGGGAAGGACACTGTTGCTTTCGTACACTGTTGCTTTTACCATTTTGTAACTCCCTGACAGGGTCACTTTAATGTTTTTCACTGAATCAATAACACTTCTACTTAAAGTAAATGTCAGGGCAGAATAAAAGAATATAGTATATCTCTGCAATTTATGCACATTTCACAGGCTTTATCCCCTTAACCCTGCAGGTACAGAAAAATACATGATGATGTACCAGAAATGCACCTTTATTGTAAGTCCTGTTGTAGGCTGACAACACATACAATTTTTGTTGACTGGTAGAGCAGTATCAACCATGCCCAGCTTTGTTTTGCTAAACTACTAAATCATGCCCCTTCTCCCACCTATGTCCACCACATAAGCACAAAAGTGGGAGGGCTAATCAGACTCATTGAGATATCACAGGAAGTGTGTATAGGACACAGGGCGGGTATGAATTTGTACAAGGTCAGTTGTTGTTTTTTTGCACTTATTGCATCAGAGAAGTTCTTTATTAAGTTTTGCATACACTATCATGTACATTTACACTCAATATCCAGCTACAAAGAACCTCATTACATGTGTAAATCCTACTCTATGAGAGCCATCCCAGTTTATTAGTTTTACCATTTTTTTCTCCCTTAGCAAAAAAAAAATTTTTTTAAGTGAGTTGCTACATGCTAGTTACTTAGTATGTCAGCTGACAAGTAACATACAGTGAAGGGAATTTATCAAAACTGGAGCAGACAAAATCTGGAGCAGCTGTGCATGGCAACCAATCGGCTTCTCTCTTTCATTTTCATATCTTAACTGAACAAACTGAAGAGAGAAGCTGATGCCATGCACAGCTGCTCCAGATGTCTTATGTATTCTGTATATATGAACAGAAGTCCTTTATATTTTGGAATGGGCTCTATTTCCCATTTAGCTTTGCGTGAAGTATACCTTCCTCAGCTTAGTGAAATTACATTTTTTTTTAAATAAATAGTATTTGGAGATCATACATTATACCAAATCAGAAGGTAGAATCAGGGCTTACAGGTTTGAAAGTGAATATATAAGTAAACAGAAAGGATTTCACCAAGGAGCAGAAGCAATAATGTATTCAGAAAAGAATAAACAGCTAGACAACACCTAATGTGCCCAATAAAAACCACAGATCTGTATCACAACAATCTGCAGATTAGTTTTGCCATACATTATTGCTCCAATTTGCAGAACAAGGCTGCTTGCTGCTTTAACCATGGTGCAATCTTTAAATTACAGTTATTATTGCAAAGCCTCCACTCTCTTGTACATTCAAATGTGATATAGTCCTGGCTGAAAACTAGCAAGTGGTGAGAATGTTTACCCCGGAGTCTCTCTACGACATCCCAGATTTTGACATGAATAATAAAGTTTGCTGTAGAGGAGATGAAAGAACGGGATAGAAAACAACACATGCCATTGGAATGTTTCCTTGAGACAATACATTTTTGATCTTGCTGGGTAATTGTACAATATAAGCAGGAGGAGAACACATTAGGTGTATAAAATAGACTGATATAAAAGGCCATCTTGTGAAAAACACACAAATTACTTGCATGGTGAACATAACCAAGGTCAGATATTGAAAGCATTTCTTTCCTAGCTCAAATAAAATGACTTCTTTTCATGTGTCCATTTATTTTTATGGTACAGATTTTTTTTTTCTAGGCAGTGTGCCTGTTTTATTTCAGTGTTAGTAGAACTGGTTGCAGCTTGTTTAGCTGTAAAATTCTTTATATATTTAATGCATTGTCAATCTATTATCAGAAGAAAAACGATGTAAATTATCAAATGTTTTCAGTACACCTAAAAGCATCATCAATTTTGAAGAAACATTTTTTTAGGAGACATATTTTAGGCTAATAAATCCCAGTTTATGTACAGTATTTGCACCCTTTTATGTGTCAGATTACTATGATGTCTCAAAAGAGAATTGTAGGGTATTAAAAAAAATGAATGCAATGGTATTTGTGCAGTATGTAAGGAATTGTTTAACCCATTTATTACTGTGTTCCCATTTTCTAATTAGCAGTAGAGCTAGTTTTTATATTTTGTACATGTACTGATAAACATACAGTACAAACACATTTACTTTACAGAAGGGACTTTAAGCATCCTAATAGTAAAATTAAACCAATTGGACACAGACCGCAAAAACACAAAACTAAACCCACAGGGGTCATACTCCTCCCTTACTCTACGCAAAACAAAACTTTATTTTCTACATTCCATGATTCTCCTCCAAATTTATGCCAAAGTTTTTTTTAGAAATAATTGTGGTCGAATTTAGCTGACGTTGCACACAGGGAGAGGTGTTCTGCCCCTTCCCGTCTGCGGCGTCTGACACATTCAGCCAGCAGCTGCACAAGCACTGTGGGAGCAGAGCCGTAGCTAGCTCCTTTTGCACCCAAGGCAAAGAAAATGTGCCCCCCCAACAGGTGTGTGACGTCACCCAGCGCCCCGCCTACAGGATGTTTTTTTAATTTTTATTTATTTTGTATTTTTGTATTTTTTTGCTGTTGGGGGGGGCTTTTGGGAAATATTGGGGTCTAAACAGTGCCCTTATATTTCCCTTTTAAAATAGAAAAATAAATTGAGGACACAAAGTCCTCAACCTCTCTTTCTGCAGCATCTGTTCTAAATGAATGCAAAGTACAGAGGCTTCCCATTCATTCAGAAAATATTTACTACGGTATCATCCAGTTTCTGAATGGGGAGAATCCTCTGTACAGAGTGCTACTCCCCATTGAGAAACTCATGAATGAACAGGAAGTGATGTAAAGCACTTCCTGTTCATTCATAACTGGGGACAGATAGTACTATCTGTCCCAAGTTATTTACAAACACTGGAGGGATCAGCTGATCGCTCCAGTGTTTGCTCTGTACAGAGGATCGGAACATATCACTGATATGTACCGATCCTCCAACGCTTGGCCACGCACAGAGGGGGGCTCAGCCTGCAACCTTTTCTCTGGATCCCCGCTGCTCTTCCCCGCCTGTATGCAGTGGAGATCTGAGGAGAAGTGAAGGAAGCACTGAAGCCGGCGAGAGGGGGGGGGAGGGGGGGGCGGATGAGGGAGCCGCTGTCACAGCTGCATGGCCGAGCGATGAGGAAAGAGAGAGAGAGAGCAGCAGGCTGTCAGATCCCGGCCGAGCGGCTCTCTCTCCTCACCGTTCAGCCATGCTGCTGTGGCAGATGGGGGAGAACAGCGGGGATTCGGAGGAGAAGCCCCATGGTGGGAGACCAGGACACAGCCAATAGCGAACCACCAGTGTTCGCTTTGCGATCAACTGGTAGATTGCGATTGACCTAATGGGCACCCCTGGTTTAACAGCAGAGAAAACAAGCCTAAATGTGGAGACACAAGGTACAGGCACATTTTTATTTCTATACAAATTAGAGCTTCAGTCATCAGATACGGTAGTAAAATGTTTGCCAGCATGGCACAGTTTTTCCAGCAGGTGCAACAGGTCCAAATGTGGAGACATATTCCAACATGTACAGATTTGTTTTTAAACAAACACCAGACATTTTCCTCATACTCCTTTAATAAGATCTCTGGTCTGAGTTCCTGGGTCTGCACACCTGCTATTACAATGTGCTCCACTCTCTATGTTGAGGTTTGTAGAGCATATAAAGGTGAATGGAAACTTAAATTTTCCAGGTGGACAGAAATATGAGCGAAGACAGGGCTTGGCTCAGCCCAACGTGCTCAATTAATAACTAAAATAATTTTTTAGTGGACTGATGCTTTAACCTTGGCCCAAAGTGTATTTGTAGCCAAACATCCTTTTTATGGATAGAGTGCGAGAGGATTAACACTTCTATCAGGTTTTACTGCTATTGGGAGATATTCCTTCACTTCCTGTCTAGTAAAACAGTTGTCTCAAGGACAAGAAGTGACACAGACATGAGTAAAAGTAGGTGAAAGCTAGAACCTCTTGCAGCTTTTTATTTGTTGTCTGTTTTCCTGTTCCAGATTTTCTCTCACTTCCTGTCTGGTATAATATTGTCCCCAGAACAGAAGGTGAGGGGAAATCTCTCTTACATAGTCCAGAATAGTGGTAAAGCCTGATGGGGGTTCTAACATTTCCCCATTCTAGCCAAAACAAAAAACATTTTGGGTATAAATACACTTTAAATGGAAAATGAGTCCTAGTTGTCATAGTTACCTGAATAAATGCATATAGCTTGCAACATTCTTGATAAAAATGTTCTGTTTATATATATTTTTTTCTAAAATATGTGGTCATAATTAGCAGGTGTGAAGAAAATCTGGAAACATTTATACCAGGAGGAGAGAGAAAAATTAAAATTGTGAGATGGCAAACTCAAGAACTGATGGCAGGATACCAGCTAATTAAACCAGCCCTAACACTCTCATTCTGCCAGCTGCAGATAAAACATAAGTTGAAATAAACCGATCAAGGCTAATAAACTTTGATGGTGTGTTCAAATGGATAACCCTTTGATAGTGTTTTCAAATGATGCCTCTGCAAGTGATATAGGCAAACAGTGAGCAAAAACAATATGTATGGAAATGCATGGAAGAAAATATTTTTTCTGGTATTTGAAAACAGAAATTAAACATGACATGAAATGTTGTATCTAATAAAATGAATACATTTATGGTATTAAGTGATTATGAAAGGGAAACAGTGAGCTTAGCTTTGTGTCATGCCCATTTAAAAAAAAAAAGGATTTAAAATATCTTTCATCAAATTAACAAAACATTTTTAAGAAAAGTATATTTGCATAATACATTTACCAGTAAAGCAGATTTCAATAAAGCCAAATGATCAGCTAATCAGTGGGAAAATTCCACAGTCTTTTATGCTCCAAACCACTGTTTTTTAAGCATAGCAATCTGAAAATAAAAGAATTACTGAAAATAAAAGAATTACTGGTCTACCAAGACACCAATTTAGGACCTTCCACACTATACACCCATTGGTTCATCTGTTGTTAGGGTCCATAAGAATCCTTTTTTTTTATTAGAGATTCTGTTTAAGATTTGGTCACTTTCACTCTGATGCCTCTCAGACCATTTAGACCAGGGGTGCCCACAAGGTCGATCGCGATCTACCAGTCGATCGCGTAGCGATCACTGGTAGATCGCCATGTCCTCTCCTCCCGCCGCTTCTCTGGATCCCCGCTGCTCTCCCCAG
>NW_017308759.1:0-30629 GCF_000935625.1 Nanorana parkeri | reverse complement strand
AGGCGCAAAAGGAGCTGGCTACGGCTATGCTCTCGTCGTGCTCGTGCGGCTGCCGGCTGAATGTGTCAGGCGCTGCAGATGGAAAGGTGCAGGACACCCCATGTGCAACGTCGGCCACACGAGCACCACGGGAGGACAGGACGCCAGAACCTGTAGGGCGCACTGGAATGTAAGCCGGCCGACTCCCTGCGTTCCGGTGCGGGAGGGGGTGTGGAGCTGTATTGAAGTCAATGGCATCGCCCACATTGCGATCGCCTGCACTCGGAACGCAGGCACATTAGTGCCTGCATTCCGGTCCAGTGCGATCTGCAAAAATAGTGCTCGCAGCATTTTTGCGGATCGCACTGGACTGGAACACAGGCACTAATGCAGGCGATCGCACTGTGGGCGAGGGGCCTGGCTGCGGTGCCATTGACTTAAATGCACCGCCACGCCCCCTCCCGCCCCTGAATGCAGGTGTTTTTTCGTTGGTAGATCTCAATGAGCTCGTCATTTGAAAAGTAGATCTCCAGACGAAAAATAGTGGGCGCCCCTGATTTAGACCATCCAAGTCTGGTTACAAGTAACTTTAAATAGTGGCAAGACCTGTCTGTCACGGTCTGCGGGCCGGGGTGCTAGGGGAGATAGTCTTCAGGACTAGTGTTGTGCTCGATGTTCGAGCCAAACTTGAGTTGGACTCGAACATTGGCAGTTTGTGTGTTCGGCAAACACAAGAACTGTCAGGGTGTTCGGAGGGCTGTTCGCCCACCGAGCACGCTGCACAAAGCACTGTGTCTTGTGGGCCCTGATTGGCTAAAGCCTTGCACCTAACCACAGGTCAGGTACAAGACTTTGTCCAATCAAGGCACAGAGAATTTTGAAGCCATGATTGGGCAAAGGAAATTTGCAAAGAGACGGTGGGTCTGTTCATCTAAGCAAGTATAAACAGACCAAACAGTTTTTTGATAATGGTATGGCTGCTCTGTATCGTTTCCCCATTATTTGTGTACTCACAATGGGACAGTGTTTTGGGCAAACTTTACATAAACAGCACGCCTAGGCTGGTCAAGGCTTATTTTGACTATTTGGCACCATTGACTACTGATAGCAATTCCTTCCCGATGCTCTGCTGCCACCTAGAGGAGGGAAAGTGAAATACAGCGTATTTTGCTCTCATACAAGTCTTGAGGGGGACCGCCCACAGGTGGGCTACCAATTTGTCTTAATAAAAGCCAGTAGCTGAAAAGTGAAGGGAGGACTTTAAATGGATGTTTAAGTAAGAGAGGACTTCACTCTGAATGAGAGGACTCACCATGGAACTCTGAAACAAAGGACTTAGAGGGAGAGAGATTGCAAAGAAGCCATTTTCCTGTGAAAGTTTAATTGGCAAGAAGTCCTGTTTTTTACAGAATTTGCAACTGGAATCTAACAGGGTTATTCACAAAAGGGTGAAGAGTTTGCAGAAGGCAGGGGAAGTGAACAAACTAGGACAACATAGCTGAACTGGAAAATGAGAGGAATTGGAGCATTTTTCCAAATCAGCTATTTTGGCCTAGATTATTCACTTCTCAAAACGCTTCACCCTTTTGTGAATAATCCTATAACTACCTTTAGGTCACTTAACTCCACAGCCCCGTACTCTAATCTCAATCTAACCCCTAACAAATAACCTCAAAAATTACATATGTATCTTTTTTGGATGCAAAACATATGGCTACAAATCCATGCAATTCACTGAACTCTACCTGCAACAGCATCCATGTGCTAAACCAAAATTATGAAAAGATTAAAAAGGTGGTAAAGACAATGCTGACCTTGCAGCTGTGAAATAGCCATATTGCATATATAATATAATAATTCACAAATATGGAAATGGGGCAAAACGTTTATGTATTCAAATGTCAGTCTTTAAATGCTAAGAAGCACAGATGTGGACAAATGTGTTGGTACTCTTACGGCTCATTCAATAATGCTACAGTCCTCTGAAAAGTGATGAAATTAAAACCACTCTGTTGTTTGGTATCTTCGTGTGCACATCACTAAACATGGACCAGAGAAAGCAAAGGAGAAAATTGTCTGAGGAGATGAGAAATACAATTATAGACCAGCACATCAGAAGTAAAGGATATGAGACAATTTCCAAGCAGTTTGATGTTCATGTGATTACAGTTGTAACTATTATTAAGAAGTTTTAAGTCCATGGGAGTGTAGTCAACCTCCCTGGACGTGGTTATAAGCGGAAAATCGACCCCAGATTGAACAGAAGGATAGTGCTTATGGCAGTCAAACAGCCAGAAAAACTTCCAAATAGATATAAGCTGAACACTTCAATTAATGGCTAATTGTACCATCTGTCGCGACAGTGGACTCAAAGGAAGTCTCCACTGTTAAAAGACATAACTGGAGTTTTTTGGCAAGTCATATCAGCTTTATATTCACAGTCAAAAGAAAATGATGTTTAAAAAAACTGTACCTTCTTTAAAGCATGGAACAGACTAGGTTATGTGTTGTTGCTGCTTTGCTGCATCTGGCATGGGGTGCCTTGAATCTATGGTACAATGAAATCTCAAGACTGTCAATGAATTTTTATTGCAGCAAAGTGACATTAGGGCAGCACAGTGGTGTAGTGGTTAGTGCTTCTGCCCTGTAGCACTGGTGGTCTCTGGTTTGAATCCCGGCCAGATCAGTATTTACAAGGCTCCTGTCTAAATTGGCCCCCATATATATGCATGTGGGATAGGGACCTTAGATTGTAAGCTCCTTGAGGACAATGAGTGCTATATAAATACCAATAATATAGAAAAAAAATAGATCAGAAATATTGTAAAAGAAAAAGCATGGGGTTATCTCCCAAATTGATACCAGACCCTTTACTAAAAAAAGCAAAATAAAAGCAGGGAGTGCCCCTCCATGCTTAATCTGAACAGCAGCCTGGAAGATTAGGAAAGGGGGAGGACAAGTGTGCACCCCCCCTCCTGCTCCATACCTTTGACATGTCAATGAAGACCAGGGGGGCTTATAGGATCCTGCCCCCCTTTGTGAATGAGTAAGGGGTAGTTGTTACCCCTACTCATTCACCAAATAAAATAGCAAATAAACACGCAATACTGTGAAAGAGCCCTTTTTTAGGGAAAAAAGTTTTTGACAATTACTGTATTTTTAAAAAAATTGTCCATTGATGTAAACCAAAGAGTCATGCTTTTTTTTTACATTGATGTTTAACAACATAAATTCATTTAGAATGACATTAGGAAAGAAATTTGGATGCATCTGAAATTTTCATTATAAAAAATTCTGTGAATTTGTGTGGATATATTGTGTGAATATGTGCGGATTTGTTATTTTTTCGTTCGGAAATTCGGATGTATACAAATGTCCAAATTTCCAAAATTAGTCTGAATATGTAAAAAATAATAATAGATGACAAAAATATGTTGGTAATTTTCAGGTTTTTTCTGAGAAAATTGTATGTTCTTATTTTTTTGTGGAAGAGTACCAGCAAATTTGTTCACATCTGTTTGTAATGTATAAAAAATACATATAAAATGTACTCTTCTCAAAGTTTTTAACTGTCTAATTATTTCAGAGTAAACAGTATGTACTTCTTTCAACATGGCATTTAAACTGTTTTTAATAACAATGTTTCAGTGGTGGAAATTTAGCTTTTATGCATGTGTAAAAATGAATTAGCTTTGTACATTTAACTGACTAGTTTTGGAAATATAATGCAGCAATTCATAGCACTGTGTCAAATTGTTTATTTTCATGGCACTTGTATTTAATGGGGCTTGAAGTTAATATTGTGATTGCACTATAATCAATTTGCATAAAACTAAGGCTATTGCCTTTTACAGGGCAAGTTCAAAAGTGTGCTATTCACATACTGTATAACTATATGACAATGTTTAATTCACTTTATTATGTGGAATTACAGGACCATATGATGCATCTAGGAGTTTGTTGTTTTATATTTTACTTTATTTACATCATCTTTAACAAATGTTAAAAACTCATACTTACAACCTGTGGTATGTGCAGTAACTTTTGTCTTTCAATAGCCATGATCAAATACTGGTCCTACGTTACTAGCTGATATTGTTTTATTCAGTATGCTGAATTAATTTTAAAAAATATGGACCTGCTGATGATCTGTTCCTAGTCTTAAAGAGGAACTTTACCCATATCTTTAAAATAACAACAAACACACGTTTTTAGTCATTTCAATCTACAAACAGATACTTCATCATTTGTTCCAGAAGTGGACCAGAAAGTAGGTAAACTCTATTTGTAAGTAAATGAAAAACAATGATTAATTAATTAATGAATGTAAAATGATTTTAAATCAGCATTCAGAACTGCATGCTGATGTGATTTTTAGTGAAAGGGGGTAAAGGTCCACTTTAAGAATACTTTCAATATGCATTGTTTTGTAGTCAGGGTAGACATTGGTGATGCCTACAACTGACTTAAGCATGAACTAGTAGAAGTGAACACAGCCAACCCTAAGAAAAGAAGGCCCCTTTTGCTGTTTGTAAGTAAGACTATTATCTAGCTCCCTCCAAAAGCCCTCAGCTTCACCCCATGGTCTCCTGGAACATAATCTACAGGTTGCTGAAAAGATTAAATGACAATTTCAATTAAGCATATTTTCTCAGTAAAGTTCAAAGTTTCATGTTTTATGCAATATGTTCTCTATTTTTTTACTATGTTTCTTGTTTTAATTGTATTGGTCTTTATTTAATTTACCTGGCAAGAGTAAAAGTTTCTTAACCATAATCTGAGAACAGGGGCCAGCCGTCCTACTAATAATAATACTAATAATAATAATCCATCATCATCATCATCATCATCATCATATGAAAATGCATGTATAGCCAAAACTTTATGTTTTAGTTTTGGATAGAGTAGGGTAGGGTTAGAACCCTTGTTACATTTTTATTGTTGTTTGTCCTGCCGCAAGGTAGATTTACCAGCTCGAGAGAACATTATAAGAACCCCCTCAATTTTAGAGTTTTCCACAGAACAAGAGGTCAATTTAAATCTTCCAAAGGAAACTAGACATGTGTGATTCGTTTTGGAAAGATTTGTTATTTGGGCGAATTTTCTTTATTCAGGGATTCGGATGTATCTCCTTTTTTTGTGTGTTTTCACTTGGGGGGTCCCTCCTAACATTTCTACCAGACCTAAACGGTCGACTACTAGTCATCTGTTGAAGCTAAAAGCATACTGAAGGGAATTTATCAAAACTGGAGCAGACAAAATCTGGAGCAGTAGCCCATGGCAACCAATCAGCTTCTCTGTTTCATTTCCAAATCTTAACTGAACACACTGAAGAGAGAAGCTGATTGGTTATCCTGAGCAACTGCTTCAGATTATCTCTGCTCCAGTTTCGATAAACTCCTCCCACTGTATGTACCAGCAATCTTCTTAGCTTTGGTGTTACACCTGGTAAATTTGGGTTTATTCTCCTATCTTCATCATTTTATTTACAAGAAATTGCTTCTGAGCACATGATCCAAAATATACCCCCCGCCACCCCCCGACCCAAGTATAGTGTTTGCTAAATTAGAATAAAGGTAAGTTAACAAATAATAATACTTAACATGATATATGTGTATGACATTAGAATGTAAACTCGTAGGGTCCAGAGACCAAAGTACATGGTGCAATACTCTGAAACCCAGAAACACCCCATTCTAGATGGGACTTCAGGAATACAGGCATGTCTGGATTTCATTGCAAGTTTTTAGGGCTTAGTCTCAATCTCCCCTCAAAATTGCCAGTTCCATGATTCTAATGACTATTGTATTATGTATCAAATAAGTACATGGAAAACTACTAACAAATAGAGTATAATATTAAACTGGCCATAGACAGGCAAATATAAGAATGATAGGTAGAGGTATTCTGGGCCCACTAACAAAGAGATTTTTCAACAGGTTGGAACATACTTTTGTGCACTGAAGGTGCTTGTTCTTTCCACTTGGGTGATCAGAAACGGCCCAATAAATAAAAGTGATGCTTCATGTTGGGAGCACATCTTTTAATTACTGCTCAGCTAATGGCTATGCTTACACAAATGAGGACAAGTAAAAAAGATGTTAACATTCTTTGAATTAAATGAACTGACTTACTTTAGTAAATTAAGAGATATGTGTTCATCTTATGTGTAACATTCCAGCAGCCAGTTATATAGCATTTCTCCTAGCAGTGAAAAAAAGAAAATAGAAACAATGATCATGGAACTTCACTTTGTCACAATATTAAATCAGTGATCAGAGCATACTCAAAAAAATCCAGGTAATTAAAACAAATTCATTCATCAAAAAAGTTCATACAATAACAAAAATATCCCAAACAATCTTACTAGAAAGATTTTTAGATTCATCAAATCCAGGTCAATTCATTGATAGGTAAACAAAAACCTGTGTTCAAGCAAAGTACGATTGGTCCTCTTATCTTGACTGACTGACTGACCATTTTCAAAAGCGTGTATTAGCTCATGCCAATGGCATGCCACACTGACAGCTGAGAGTACTGCAGGCAGTTCTGACTTCCTCCTAGTAGTGTAATTCCTGCTACATAGACGTAGATGTTGCAATGCCATCTGTATGGAAAGATAAGTTGAGGATCCATTCACTGTTGTGTGCTGCAAGCATTGTTGCTGCAGATAGGAATACAACTGCAGATGTCTTTGGAGCCAGGTAGGGACAGCTCCACACATAGGGTGGCACATGGAGGGTTTATGTAGCTGTTGCGTCCCCCTGTCGGTCAGTGATACCCAATGCATGATAACGCTACTGTTGGCTCCAAAGGGTGATCTGCAGTAAAAGAACTAACGGGTCTCACTGTGTTTCCTCTGTAAGCAACCTCTAAGATGGATCCACAGCACACCTTGACTCTAGGGTTGTTTGCTATGGGTTACCGCAATTCAGTCATCTTCATGTTTAGGGTTAATTTCACTCACTTAACCCATCAGCACTTACCGCCCTCTTGGGTAATTAAAGTGATGTCCAGACTGTATGTATATGATGCTGAGAACTTTATTGTTGAACTTCAGGGAGAGAGGTAGAGGTTTAGGATGATCCAGGCAGATGTAGATTCCATTACATGGTAGAGTGTGGTCACTGTCTCCATGTACAGCAGGTAGAGAACCTGACACAGCAATACTTGAGGTAGAAATCAATAGTCATATTCATCCTTGTCATCTGCAGTAACCACTGGGCTTCCAGCCATCAGGTTTCAGTGTAATCGTATGGCTAATCCCCAGGCTTCAGGCCTAGCCATCTCAGACAGTCCATAGCAGCCTCCCTACAGGCAGGGCCTGGGTGAGGAAGAGAGAGCTCAGATGGTCCAACCCAAGTATTTATCTCCTCCCCCTGCATGAACCACTGCCCATTAGCCTCATAGTGATTGGCTGGAGAGGGATACCTACTCATAGCAATGTCTCATTGGCTGCTCTGCTCTGTGACCAGGATACACCCAGCAGCAGGTGGATGCAAACAATTACAGTTTGATTAAGGGAAACCAAATGAACATAGACTATAAATCAGCATCAGACTGTTACAATCTGAAAATACTAAATTTAATAGCACTCTTTCCTACAGGGTGCTACATAGCCATTCAGCTTCACACCCTGAGAGCGCTCTCCTCCTCAGTTTTTCACTCCCCCTTCCAGCTTTACTTCGCAGTAGAGCACCAGCTGTTTCTTGTCAGCAGTTTTGGAAGCTTCTTGTAACATTTTTTTTCTTCTCTTCTCTCCTTCTCAGTGTTACCCTCTACAATTGTTGTCACTCTGTGCATCCACTGGAATACACTCTGGACTGATTGCTTGCTGAGAAAGTAAAGTTTGTGGGCCACTCACTCTTACAGCGCAGAGCAAATGTGTCAGACACTTGCAGTTAGTGCAGACATGCAGTCATAGCAGAAAAACACAGTCATGGCACACATGCAATCAGAGCAGAAGTGTAGTCAAAGCAGACATTCATGGGATGTGCACATTCACAGTAAACATAAATCCAGAGCAAACACAGACAGAACATACTCAGCCACAGTGAACATAATCATAGCACACTTGCAGTCAGAAGAGGCACACAGAGTCATAGCAAACATACATAGTTAGAGCAAACACATACAGAGCAGAAACAGGGCTAAAATTAAATTTAGTCATTGTAAATGTAAATATAAAGACTGTTAGCATAGGTCACACAGCATATAAACAACATAGAAAGTGCTACATAAATCTGGCATGATGTCATACATAAGTGTAGTGACCCTGCTTTCTGCAGTTGTGTCTTTACTAAATTCAGGGGGTTATTCACAAAGGAGCAAAAGGATTAGGCTATACCTTTAGCTAATCCTTTGGCTCGCTTCGGCTGCGGAAAGCTCTCAATTCAGCCGAACTGAAGGGCTGCTGTACGGGCTTTTCACAATAGCACAAACAGCAGCCGAAGCACTGAGCCGAGCTGAAGACACAGCCAAAACGGAGAGAATGGCAGACCATTCTCCCCACAAAATGTAAACAAAAAAACAATACGGGGCCCCCCTCCAAAACTATACCAGACCCTTTAGGTCTGGTAGGAATGTTAGACGGTACCCCCAAGTTAAAAAAAAGTGTGTGGTGTTCCCCCAAAAGTCATACTAGACCCTAGTTCTGGTAGGAATTTGAAGGGGGGACTCACCACAAAAAATGGAAAAACAAATGTGGGGCTCCACCCTAAAATTCCCAAACAGACCCTTAATCCGAGCACTGGCCTGGCAGGGCAGGAAATCAGGGGCAAGCAAGCACCCCCCTCAAAGCGCCATACCAGGCCACGTGCCCTTGGCATTGGGAGGGTGCCGATGGGGACAAGGGCCTTTTCCCCACAACTCTGGCCCAATGGTTGTGATGGTCTGTGGGTAGGAGGGCTTACTTGCATCGGGGTACTCCCTTTCATAAAGGGGGCACCCAGATGCAGCCCCCCCCCCTTGTGAATGATTAAGGGGTACTTATTCACTAAAGGGTTAAAGAAAAAGGTAAATAACAGAGCAGACTTTTGTAAAAAATAATGTAATTGAACAAAAAACACATAGCCAGTTTTTGACAATTCCTTTATTTAGCACCCCCTATCGCCCAAAAAAGGATCCAACGTCGTAATCCAGGGTCAATCACGAAGATCGAAGGGCACTGACACGTCGAAATAAAAAAGACCCGACCACTCCCGACGGACTCACAACACTAAATGAGCAATTTGACAATTTCTAGCAAAATGTAAACAGATGACGTCATGGCTGTCTCCGACTATCTGTTGAATTCAGCCGTCACCTGTCAAATCGCTCTTGAAAGGTCCCGAACAAATGCAAACAGATCACGGCTGTCTCTGCCCAGTTGCTTTGATGTCATGACAGCCCACTGACCTCAAATGAAACACAAACAGTGGGCTGTCATGGTATCCTCCCTTTACAGCAGAGTCCCCTATCGCATCAGATGTCCCCTTTCACATTAGAGTCTTCCTTTCTATCTGGAGTTCACCTTTCACATCAGGATCCCACCTTCACATCAGCCATCTCCCTTCACATCATAAGTCCCCCCTTCAAATACAGAGTCCCTTGCATCAGATCACCCTTCACATCAAGAGTCCCCCTTCAAATTAGAAGTCTCCCTTTCACTTCAGGAACCCTACCTTCACATTCGTAGTGTACCATTCACATCAGAGCCCCCTTGTCACTTAAAAGTCCCCCCTTTCACATCTGGTGTTTCCACTTGACATCAGGCCCCCCTCCCCTTCATATCATAGTCCTCCCTTCCATCAGAAGTCCCTCCTTCACATCATAATGTCCCTTTTACATGAGGAGTCCCCTTTACGTCAGTCAATAATAGTGTTGCACTCCTTATCGAAAGTCCCTTGTAATGGGGGGTTCTCGCAGTGACCGCGGATGGTGCCGCAAATATCAGCAAATTGTAGAAATGTCGCCAGCACACCAGTCTTTTTAGAATAGCAAAAGCTTCATTTATTGAATTTATTTGTCATATGACTGGTGTGCTGGTGACATTTCGACAATTTGCTCCCCTTACATCAGAGCCTCCCTTTACATCAGCATCCCCCTTCACATCAGAATCTATCCTTTCACATTAGAGTCCCCCCTTTCACATAAGGAAACCAGCTCCCTTTCAGCACCCCCTCCCCTTCACATCAGAAGTTCCCCTTCACATCAGGAGTTCCCCCTTCACAGTAGAGTCTACCCTTCACATCAGAAGCCCCTCTTCACATGAGATTCCTCCCTTCATGTGAGGACCCCCTTTCACATCAGAAGCCTTCCCCCTTCATATTAGAGTCCCCCTTGACATCAAGAGCGCCCCTTCAAATAAAAAGTGTCCCTATCTTTACATTAGTTACCCCTGTCTTTACATCAGGCTCC
Organism: Nanorana parkeri; assembly: GCF_000935625.1. Classification (NCBI taxonomy): domain Eukaryota; kingdom Metazoa; phylum Chordata; class Amphibia; order Anura; family Dicroglossidae; genus Nanorana; species Nanorana parkeri. Next base: position 20,252 of record NW_017308759.1, on the reverse strand, counting down.
CCCCTTAAAATAAGGAGAAGTTGAAAGGTGGAGCAAGTCTGGACAGAGGAGGACTTCAGATGAGTGCAGTGCACCTCATGCACTGCACACATGTGGGAGGTTATGCCCCTGATGCGTGGTTAAATTGACATGGTTTAAGTACCTATAGGGCATCTAATGTTAGTAGACAGAGACTGTCAGAAACTGTTTACATGTAAAAAAAAAAGATTGCTTACATTTAAATATTACCATGATGTTGTCTAAGACTGTCTCTGTTATGCCTCTGTCAGTATCTACTAGTACTAGTACCACTCTACTGGGAGAACTAGGCACCTTTGGGCTAGGGGGCAACTAAAACACAGTGGTCCTTTCATGGTAGAATTCAGTGGGCTAAACTGTGCCAGGGTCCTACTGTTATTGGAGGGCAATTTGAAAAGCAGGTAAGAACTTTTTTTATTGTGATATACCTTCTCACATCTTCCAGTAATTGCTTTATTCGCAGCACTTGAACATTGATCACATGACGTCTCAGAGGCACAACTGTAGATGGTGCTATAAGACTTCCCTCTGCAAGAAACTATGCTCACAGATCTGGATGGCGATCAGGTAGCTGTATAAAGCCCACCATTTATCCTGATGGTGAGTCCCCTTCGGGTCACCAGCCCAATAAATCTTATAAGTACTGACCCCAGGGCAATGGTCCCTCTGCTCCTGAGCCCAGTCCTCCCAAGAGACAGCAGTCTATACACAGTGCAAAGGGAGCCCTTCCTTGCCCTTATAGTAGAAATAGCATTGGCTGCCTGATTTCAATGGGTTCCTATATGCATGGCAAACACAGAAAAGTATTGCCTGTAGGAAAATCCGTGACATACGTTCCATATTTTTTTCTTCTGTGCTTGTGCACGTTTTAACACATGCAAACGCAGAGGAAAACTGGACGTCTTCCTCGCCGCATTTGGGGTGCCATTAATAATAATGGGACCTTAGGCGCATTCCTTTTAATCTGTGCCATTGACGCGCGTTAAGGAAATGCTCATGTGTGAACAGAGCCTTAGAGTTTTACCTATTTGGTAAAAAAAAAAAAAAAAAAAAAGAACATGATAAAGCTGTCATATTATGAAATGTGAAACAATATACTCTTTTATCACTGATGATTTGGCATACACATAAAACACTTTTTGTTCTTTGAAACCAAGCCCAATCCTCTGAGAGAATTTGACAATTCCCCTACAAGAGAAGGGTTCTGGTTAAGGTTAAGTTGTTCTGGATCAACAATTACAATCTTATTTAATAAAGAGCTCTTATTTTCAAGTGCAGTAACCAAAAGCAACCCGAGTCTGTTTTATTTTTGACATGCAGTGAGTTGATTCTGCTGTGACAAGTAATTTTATACAGCTGGGTAAGAGTGAATTCTGATACAATTCAACATTCAATGTGTCATGTACTGTTCTCAGAGCATTCAAATATTGGAAGCATCATTATAACAAAAATACTTGCTAATATGTGTTTTACTGATTAAGAAATCAGTGCTATACATTTGCCAGCATCGAGTTGATTTTACATTATTATGCAAAGTCTTTCCTGTTCTCATAAAGCTTTCTTACAATTTAGCAAAGTAAGTTGGATTTGACATCCAGGTTGGCTAGAACCAATTCAGTGTTTTTTTATGTTAGTTACATAATAAAAACCTTGATTGCTGCTAACTTGTGTGGACCAAATGCAAATGAGTATCAGAAACCTGGATCCTCATTATACTATCATTACACTAAACATGCAGAATATTTATGTAAAGAAATAAGGCCGTGGCAACATGAGTGTGTATCAACTGCATAATTACAGCATACATTACAGAGAAGAATCATCCTATTGTGCAAATAAAATCTATCTTTCTTTTTAGAAGTGTGAAACCTCTGTTACCAATCAATGTTTGTACCATTCTAAAGTCAAAGAACAGTAGAGGACACACACTGCATGGACAGATAAGAAGTATGGGTTTGTGTCACCTCTGTACATGCTTTTTGGTATTGTGCCATTTGACTAGTTTGAAAATAAAAGTATTAAGGAACAAAATTTATTGGCATAAGATGTGACACAAACCACTGATCGTTCAGCTCACAATCTTCTCCATGCAGAGAGCGGTGACTGTCAGTCACCACTCATTGCAGGGATACCCACCTCTCCTCTCTCTATTCCTCCAGTGTCCACTGGAGGGACATACAGGGGCACAGCTGGCTCTGGCTCTACAGTATTGTTGGGATCCTTCCCAGCTGCAGGGCAGCTCTGCGCTGTCACCATATACCTGTAGCGGACAGTAGCCCACTATATGCTGGGTTTGAGTCACAAGAGTACATTAGTAAATTTACTTCTGTGACCCAAAAGAGAACTAAAGCCAGTAAAAAAAAAAAAATTTAGTATTTAGTTCTCTTTTAAGGGAATTGCAGGAAAATAGACTTAGTGGTTGAATAATAAACAATTTGCAGAGCCGTTCACCCTGCAAATCTTTGTGAGCATTAGACATGTGCACAGCATAAAAAATTAGTTTCAGATGAAACAAATGAAAAAAAAAAAATAATAATTTGTTTCGTTTAATGAAACAAATAATGATGTTGTTTCGGATTTGGAGGCAACGAACCTCCGAATCCGAAATCCCACATTTAAACAGCAGAACGTGTGGCACCCAAATTGGCCATGGGAACTTTTCTGTACATGCGCACCACCATCTTGGAGATGGAGTACATGACACCACATGGCACTGCGCATGTGCGCAGCTGGGGGACATCATACGCATGTATGGGTGCCGCCATCTTGGTGTATCCAAGAAGACGGCACTCATACAAGCATATGACGTTAACCAGCATTATGTGACATCATGCGCTCCACCTCAAGGATGGCGGTGAGCATGTGCAAAAGGCTCCAGTGGGCAATATGGCCACTGCCCATTCTGTAAATGAATTAACATATGCCCGAATATCGTTTTTTGTATATTCGGGCATATAATAATTTGTTATTTCGGATTTGGACGAACCACTGAATCAATGGAATTTAATTAATTTGCAAGTTGGTCCAAATCCGAATGCACATGTCTGGTGCTCATGTATTTTGTGCAAATAGAGACAAAGACAAACGTTCTCTGTATATTTTCTATTCAGGTTGCATTTAATATCACAAAAATACTGCATTATGGCCACTAGATGGAGCTGATTAGCATAGAATATAAATATGTATTTTCAATGCTCCTCATTTCAATCTAATTGCCACATTATATTTGACATGAAAAAAAATTTCAAGAACATGTATTTTTGCATTTACAGAGATTTACAGGTGGAATTGCTCTGCGAATTGTTTATAAATAGATCCCATAGCGTGCAGTTATGTAGATATACTTTTTATTATATAATGTTATTTCTATATGTGTAGCCTTGTATGTGTAATAACACTGCCTCCAAGGCAGGGACTGATAAAGAGAATACCTTCCCCTTAACATTATTGTTCGCCCAGTAAACAATTAATCTACAAGTTGCAAGCCTTATTCAGTTTGTTATCTCTTTGCAAATGAGTGAAGATGCAATTACTTTAAATGCAGCACTACATCACTGAAAAACACTTTTGCTATAATTCCAGGGTCCCAATTTATAAAACAGTGACATGGCCCTTAAGCAATAATAAAAAAAAAAAAACATACTGCACATTTACAAAGCACAGCAAATGTGCATTGTGCTCTGCTTCCTTTAGGGCTCCAAAGCAAGTGAAGTGATATTAAAATGAAAAAAAATCTGGGAGGAAAGCCCGGTCTTGTGACATGTCAGTTGCGTGACTAGCCTTTCCTCCAATCAGTTCTCTTTGCAGCTTTAGCCACCATTCACATGAAATGCACACAAACGCGGAACACGTCACAGAATTTGCTACATGCACTACTTTCCCTCGTTTAGAGCGAGTCCAGGAACCCATAAAAATCAATGGAGACGCACCACATACGTGAAACAAACGTCCACAAACGGGCATTCCTTCTATGCGCAGGTGTGAATGGGAGCTTAAGCAGAGAGAACACCAATAGACACTGCAGTCTCCACATGATGGCCTACATTCTATAAATGGGGCATAAAATGTAGGTTGAATCTGGAATAACTTTGTTGTCTCTAAAGATAGTGAAAAGCATCTGCTCTCTACTATAATAAGCCATTTTTGTGTAAAATGTTTAGAATTGGAGAATGAGTAGTAAATTCCAAGTTTTCCCTTTAAATATAGGCTCTAAAGATGAAGCTACACTTTACATTTATTGTGTTCATCTACACTGATTCTATTTTTATATGAATGTAATTTTTCATTTTGATCCTCAGTTGTGTTTTACTGATTTGCATAGCTTTTATTGTAATTGACCTACTATAGGCACTGAATCTATAATTTTTGCCTTAAGTCTAATTAGTCTTACTGAGACAGTACACAATGCCAAATTTTTTTTAACCTGTTATAAAAACTGCTAGAATCATGATGGCTCTTCACTGTAATTGAAGCCTTAGGCAAATAACAAAATACCTCATTATTGAAATAAATGTAATACTTACAAATGTAAAACTCAGCTAGGACTTTTCATAAAATGCATTTAACATCTGACCTCCTGGGAAAAGCTGCCATTTTGGTTTGTTCGCTTCTTATTTGTGCATGTTTTGGCATAAATAGACCTGTGTCTTGAGCGTAAATAATAATTGTCACCCCTTGTAGATAATGCTTCACCTTTGGTCCCGGCTTGTTTATGTCAAGCATGGCTCAGGGCATATAATGTTCTCTTGTAACAATAATTGAATTTGTGTACTACTGTCAAAGCCAGACAACAAGGTCAATATATTTTTTCTTCTTTACTAACAGAAAGAACTATTCAAGCAAATCAATTGCTAGTTTAGTTAGTGTAGTTAATGTACACAAAATCCTGTACTAGTGACAATGATTGTGAGTACATGCAGTTGTATTCTAGAGTGCTGAAAGCATGCATTGTCCCTTAGGCTGACAGACTTTCTGGTTCCCCTATAAACTTTCTCTTTTAGTGTTAGAAAGTTGATTATAAATACACTGGAATTGACGTATTTAATGTCTTTTGGATATTAAAAAGAATGTAAAATTTGAACAATTTCAACAGCAACTAATATAAAAAAAATGTACTGGATAGGTAAATGTTAAAAAACTATGATAGCATAATCACTGAAAAAACTGTAATTACCTGAACAGGTAATAATTACTTATCATGATAAATTCATGCATATCTAATTCAAATTAAAGCAGCCGTACAAACATACATGCACTCTTTGTTTTACAAAAAAATTTTAATGCATGACTATTGATTGCTGGAGTTTGCTAAAGCAAATGTGTTTGCTTTATGGGTTTGCTAAAGCAAATGTATAGAAAAAGTAGAAAGTAGCTCCCTTGCATGCACAATCTCTCTCATTCAGACTTTGAACAAAGTAATCTAATAAGGGAAGAGTTACTCCTTTGAGTGATTCACTTGTGTGTACATATTTCACCTTAAGCTAGTGATCTCTATAAACAGGCTTTTTACAAAAAAAATAATTAAAAGACCAAGGAAGACCATCGCAGCGGGGCACACCGTCTTTGCAGCGGTATTTCACATCAACGCGGACCAGAACCCGCAACCGAGGACAATCCAATATGGCGCCGGAAGATGGGCCGCCACTATCTCACCACGAGGCACAGATCGCTCACTCTCGCCGGGCACCAGTGACCGACGCCAGGGCTCTAGATCGCCGAGGATGTATGAATCGGACTCCACGGATGGAGACCATTACCATTCCCGCAACCCTCCATCAGATATCCCACGCGAGTTTCGGGCCCTCCTGCAATACTTACCCACTAAGAAGGACTTTGAGGCCTTAGTCACGAGAGTGGAGGAGGCACTCCAGCGGGACCTCCGTAAAGTGAGCCTGGAGGTACAATCGGTCTCCGTGGAGGTTGTCACGGTCTCGGAGTCCTGTGCGGCACTAGACGCCCGGGTTCAGCGCCTCGAACAGGCCCAGCAAGGACCTCTGCACCAGATGGCGACTCTCCAACTGCAAATGGAGGACCGTAACCGCCGCCAAAATATCCGAATCCGGGGGCTCCCAGGGGCGACTCCACCGGCGGACCTCCGTTCCTCGGTTCAGGCCATCTTCAGCTCGCTGCTGCCTGACTTGGCACCGGACTCCATCCTGATAGATAGGGTATACCGTGCGGCTGGTCTCCCGTCATTGGATCTTTCCCGTCCAAGAGATGTCCTATGTCGCCTCCATCGATACACCGTGAAGGAGGACGTTCTGCGCCAGGCCTGGCTGAAATGCCCTGTGGAGTTCGATGGGGCGCCCCTGCAGATCCTCCCGGACATCTCCCGTAACACACTCTGTCACCGGGCCCTCCTACGCCCACTTCTGGAGGAGATTCGACGGGCGGGAGCTATCTACCGTTGGGGATACCCCATTCGTCTACATGTCCGAAAAGGCAGCTCCACGTTCCTGGTCCGCTCCCGAGCTGACGTACCTGCGGTCTGTGAGTTTCTTGGAATCCCAGCTATACAACTCCCGGACTGGTTGGACCTCTTCCCGGAGGACCAGGCCACAGCACCGAAGCCTCGTAGACCCAGGCGGAACCGCCGTTCCCCGTCCCGCGAGACTCCCGCCTGCCCAGCCGACGAAGCGATGGAAGCAGCGGAAACCTGAAAGGGGTGAGACTGCTCCATACCTCCCCACACCATCCATCCCTGATCCCATTTGACCTGCAGATATGATCCGGTACCTCCTTTGAGCCCATGGAAACCGACTCGCAGTGAGTTACCTCCCTCTGACCCGACCACTACCCTCTTGGGCCTTTTAGGCTCCTACCCCTACCCTACCCGCTGCCAGCTCACCCTGGACTCCCGAGGGACTGTATACCATCCGCGGGGCCCCACTTCCATCTGGAGGGTCCCCTGTTGCCGTTTAGGCCACCCAATACCGTTATACCGGACTGAGGACTCTCTCGCCTCTCGAGGTGCCTCCCCAGCCGGATAGCCCCTGGGTACAGGGCTCTAAGGTTGACTTTGCCAATGTTGTGGGTGCTTCTGGCAGCAAATATGTTATGATACGGTTGGGACTTATTTTTACAATTTGACCAGTGCGTGCGACCACTCGCCACAGGGGGGCTGGATGGCCTCCCCGTGGCGTTTTTGCCTCCGGGCCCCTGGATAGGGGTGCCGGGGGGTTTCCGGGAAGGGTCACCTCACTCATAACACCAGGCTCCACGCGGCGTACAGGTACATGCACCGGACACCCGACTGCAAGTGTTTCAGCCATACTATCGGATGATTACCCTATTAAAATGGTGCTTGGTGATCTACACCGCCAGAGAGTGCAGGTGGCTTTCCTCCAAGAAACCCACTTTGCAGAGGGACGGGCCCCTCAGCTTCGAGAGCGTAGATACCCGGTGGGATACCATGGTTACTCCCCGGATAGGAAGTCGCGTGGGGTGAGTGTTCTGATCTCCCGCGCAGTGCCGTGGCAGCTTGTGGGCGTGTCTGCAGGGGAGGAGGGACGACTGCTCATGGTAAAGGGGATGGTGGGTCTCCAACGTGTTACTCTGGTGAACATATATGCCCCTCACCAGGGTCAAATTGCCTTCCTAGAACGAGTCCTGGCTGCTATTGATGACTTCAGGGAGGGCACTTTGATAGTCGGGGGGATTTTAACCTACACGTGGACCCCGAGGTGGATTCCACCAGCCCGACATCCCATTTGCCTTTCAATACGCTGAGGCGCTTAAGAAAATTGCTACACGCTCACCAATTGGCCGGTGTGTGGCGGATACAGCACCCCACCACCCGAAACTACTCCTTCCACTGCCTGGTACATGATACCTACACGCGCATTGATTTTTTCTTGATCCTGCACACCTCCCTGTCCTCCGCGCATAGTACTGAAATTGGGAATATAACGTACTCAGACCATGCCCCGATCTTGTTGACCCTCGCTTTGACGGCGCAACACTCCCGGGGCTGGCAATGGCGACTAAATGAGTCGCTCATACACGACCCCGACCTCCTCCCAGAAATTGAACGGGAACTTCGGACCTACTTTGACCTAAATACCACTCCGGACTGCTCCCCGTACACGATCTGGGAAGCCCACAAGGCATACCTTAGGGGGACCTTAATTAAATTGGGCACCAAACGCAAGAAACAGAGACTTGAACGGCAGAACGAGCTCCTGAAACAGATTCGCACCTTGGAGATCCTACATAAGCGACACCGTGACCCGACCACTCTGTCCCAACTACGGACTCCTAGGGAGTCCCTATGTACTTTAGGATTAGAAAAGGCCAAAGCCACCCTGGCCAGGTGCCGTAAGCATTTTTATGAGTTAGGAAATCAGTGCAGCCGTTCCCTTGCGCAAGCCTTACGCCAGCAACACGCCCAAACCTTTGTACCAGTAATTAAGTCCCTCCGGCAACACCTGTCGGAGGACATTGCCGCCGCTTTCAGAGATTACTACGCCGCCCTTTACAACCTGCCGGCCCCTCAGACCGCTTCGGCCGTGTCCGCGCGGCAACGGCGTATTCGTACTTACCTGACAGAGGCGAAAATGCCTTCCCTCCACGCCGAGATATGGTCTGCCATGGAAGACCCTATCTCCATGGAGGAGCTGGAGGCGGCCGTCAAGCAAACCAACACTGGCAAAGCCCCGGGCCCTGATGGCTTCACCCTTTCGTATTACAAGAAATGTCCTGCTTTGCTTTATGGACATATGCTCACAGCCTGGAATTCGGTCACTAAATTCCCTTTGCTCCCTAGGGACGCCCTGTCAGCCCACAAAGCAGTGATACCTAAGCCAGATCTGGACCGACGGTGTGCCAGAGCTATCGCCCTATCTCCCTCTTAAAAGTCGACACCAAACTTTTTGCTAAGGTCCTAGCTACACGACTCATGTCATACCTTCCCTCTCTGATACACCCGGACCAATCAGGCTTTATACCCGGCAGGGAGGCGAGAGACAACACCATTCGGGCCATCAATATCATCCACTCGGCCCGGTCGAAGACCTCTCCTAGTCTCCTGTTGTCCACCGACGCGGAGAAGGCCTTCGACAGGGTCGACTGGACCTTCCTCCGCCTCACATTGGAGCACATTGGGCTGGGTCCGGGTATGCTTGCCTGGATACTCGCCCTGTACTCTGGCCCCACAGCCAGAGTGAGTGTCAATGGTGTTCTCTCTGAACCCTTTGACATATGTAATGGTACCAGGCAGGGATGCCCACTCTCCCCCCTCATCTTTGCCCTGACACTCGAACCACTGCTGAGATCTGTGCGAGCACATCCAGACATTCGGGGCATCCCCATGGGGTCGCAGCAACATAAAATTGCTGCTTATGCAGATGACCTACTGTTTTTTGTCTCCTCCCCTGCTACAACGCTCCCCAACCTAATCGCCACACTTCGCCAATACGGCGAACTGTCCAACTTCCATATCAATACCCAAAAATCGGAAGCCCTGAACTTGACGGTGTCCCCACAGATGTTAGCCCGTATACAGGAAAACTTTCCCTACCAATGGTCCCCCACCTCCCTTAAATATCTAGGGGTGAGGCTCCCTCAGGACCTGACGCACCTATACAATATCAACTTCCCTCCCCTACTTCAGAAGGTTAGATCGGACTTGGGTGGGTGGGCACGCCACACGTTTTCCTGGACGGGTCGTTGTAATGTTATTAAACAAAATATCCTGCCACGCTTCTTGCATCCCTTTCAGGCACTCCCGATCTCTATCCCTCGCTCCTACTTTCGGTCACTGCAGGCCGCGATCACGAATTTCGTGTGGGCAGGCAACCCCACGAATTTGCCTGACGATTCTCCGACGCCCCAAACGGGCTGGGGGACTAGCCTTACCGGACCTATACCTCTATTACATGGCAACCCACTTGACTCGTGTGGTGGATTGGTGTTGGCACAGCGACACCAAGCCCTGGGTGACGCTGGAGCAATCTGTAACCCCGATTCCCTTGCCGGCTCTTCCGTGGTGTGATGGAGCTCTCCCTGGACAGCTGCGGAAGCACCCAATGGTGGGCCCCACTTGGCGGATGGCGCGGAGGGCATTTGGGAGGGGCGGACTGCCCCCCTCGCCCTCCCCCATGTACCCGGTTCTGGGGAACCCAGGATTTGTCCCGGGCCTGGAGGACGGCTTATTTCGCCACCTCGCGGCCACGGGTCAATTTAGGGTAGCTCATTTCCTCCAGGGCACTCAATGGCAGCCCTTACGAACCCTCCTGCTAGACACGGCCTTGGGTGAGCCCGGTTATTGGCGTCAGCTCCAACTTTCCACACTTCCTCTCCACGCTCTCTGATCCTGCCTTGTATGCCCGCGCCCCATCGGACTTCGAACGCACCTGCCTAGACACGGGCCCCGTGACTAAAACTTTGTCTCTATGCTACAAACTAATCCTGGAGGCGGATATGGATTCGCCGCTTCACTTTCTGGGACAATGGGAGAAGGAACTGGGAATCCAGTTCTCACAGGAGGATCAGACCATGCTCCTAAGATTTTCCCTGAAGTCATCAATCTGTAATAAATACCGGCGTTCTTCCTCCTCCACCATAACCACTTTTCCTCAAAGGGGTATTCACACTCAGTGCTGTTACATCTGCTTAACGCAGCGCGGGCCTGTATACCGCTACTGTGGAAACAGGAAGCCCCACCTTCACTCAAACTCTGGTTCACTAAAATAAACGACATCCGTGCCATGGAGGACCTCACCAGCTCAATTAAAGGCACCTCGTCCAAATTCGCAACCACCTGGTTTTATTGGTCCGAATTCACCACATCAGCCGAATACGAATACTGTTCTATCATGGCCGCTTGAGTTAAGCCTGCAATTCCTTGCCTCCCCCCCCCTGGCCCACCCTCCTCAGCCTAGGCCCCTTCCTCCCTCTACACCTGTCCATCATTTGTCCTACCTTTCCCCCCCATGTATCTCCCCCCCCCCACCCCCATACCCTCGGTCACGCATTAGAACTCGCTCCCGGGGCATCAGCAGTATACAGCTTCTCGCATCCCGACTCTACCGAGATGCCGAATTGCCTGAACGTATCTACCACCCTGGTGTGACAGCTCTCTGATACGCCCGACGCTTGTAACTCTGGAGCGCGGGGCCTTGCCACACTAAGTCTGATCAATTAGACCGAGATTGTCCTGTGATCCCTCCCTATGTTCATGATATTCCATTGTACTTCAGTAATGTACCTAAGTTGTATATGTCTTGGTTTTTTTTTTTTCATTCTTAATGGAAAAAAGTGTTCAATAAAAGAATTTATATAAAAAAAATGTATAAAACCGCTATACATTCCCTTTCAGCCTCCAAAACGTTTATATATTTATATATCTACTTTTACCCTGCAGGATGTTCCTGCCACCTGAAAGCTGAAGTCCCAGTCTGAAAGCAGTTGCTGGTAAGAAAAGCTCCTGCTTCAATATTTGCTGTAAAAGTTTTTACAGTGATCACACACGGCTGCAGCACTGGTCACTGCAAATCACAAAGAAGTACTGTGATCTGATAGTAAACATGATCTGCTGTAACAATGTAAGGTATAAAATATATTTTTTTTTTAGTTTCAATAAAGATTCTTTGTTAAAAGAACATATCCATGAAAAGTACACATAAGAGCTTACTAGAGCTCCCTGTATATTTGCTATCAATCTTTCCCCTTTTCAGAAGTAATCTTTGCAATTGCCAACGGCTTTCTCTCCACCATAGCCCACAGGTAGTTCCCTCTTCTCAGTGATGCCACCAATGCAGCAGCATGGGAAATTTTGTGCAAGACTGTGCTTAAGAACGCACCAAGGCTTTCATCTACCTTACTCAGTCCTGGTCCTTTTGACCGTTCAGGTCACAAGGCAGGGCAGGTCTGCACTCAGTTCTACTACATAATGAGATGCAGCCTTGCAGTGGAAGAGTTCCAGCCCCTGGCACATAGTGGGACTCAAAATATTAATGTGATTCTCCTCAGGATGGTCACCAGTCACATGGTTCCAGCAATACTTGGGTGAACAGGACAGTTCGGGCTCCTAGTGGCTAATTCTCTGGGGAAGGGCAATTTGGGCTCCACAAGTGGAGAACACTTCCCTCGCTGGCTCTTCCTTGGTACTGTTGGTGCTTTTATTTGAGCCATTGACCAGTACCCTAAGCCCCCTGGAAGAGCCTCTTCCTGACTGCAACATTCAGTGGTGTCTGGGGTGCTGAGCAGCAGCCTCAGGATGGGGGACCAGTGTTTTTGGTGATAAAACTAAAGGTTTGCTAAATAAAGTATGCCTTTTTGTTGATGACCAGGTGGATAGGGCTGTAGTGCTGGAGGTGTTTGTATCCAGTGATGAGCTGGGGCTTGATACAAATCCAGTTTACCTGAGTTAGCCCAAACCTGCTCAAAACTGTGACCAACATATCGAGCCATCACTTATCTGGGCATTAAGATTCCGACTAATTTGCAAGCTTTATACTCCCTAAACTATATCTCCCACCTCTCCCAACTAAGGTTGGATTTGAAGGAATGGAATAAGCCACTTTACTCCTGGTTTGGCAGAGCTGCCATTCTAAAAATGACAGCCCTCCCGCAGGGAATGTTCCCGTCACAACTGCCTCCACTAATTGGGCCGGAGGGGGGTTTCAGTTACAGTTTTGAGTGGGTTTGGGTAAACTCAGGTGAACTGGGTGCTCACCAAACCCACAGATAATCACGGTTGGCAACATGCAACATCATTTAGCATTGCGGGAAAAAAGGTGTTTCTAAATGCACAAAATTACACTAAAGTTTATCTACTTCCTGGTCCACTTCTGGCACAAATTATGTAATGAGCCCAAGTGTTGCATTCTGGGAAGGTTACATCAGCAGAGCATTGCTGGGGAAATCTCATCTGTAATCTCATGAGCTCTCAGGGAAAGGCATTTTCCTACCCTGAGATGATGTGCATGGTCACATGTCCTAGTCACATGTACCAGAGTTCCAGGAAGTAAATCAATACTTAGTAATCTGCCCTTATTTAAAATGGCCACTATCAGAAGACCGGGAGAGAAAAGAGAAATAAGGTATGAAAAGAAAACATAGTTGGTAATTATCTAGAAATATCTGTTTGTAGATTGCCATTACTTGCTTCCAATAACCCAAAGGATAAAATTCAAAATATTAACAACCACTTACAAAGCCATTCACAACTTTGCTTCCAGCTATATCTCAAACCTTGTCTCAAAGTATCACCCAACCGTCCACTGCGCTCTTCCAAAGACCTCCTGCTTTCCATGTGAGGTCTGAGTCAAGGATGACACCTAGGACCTTGGCATGGGGGGAGGGCTGGATAGTTGTGTTAACAATCTCAAGGGAAAAGTTGGGGGAAGGTGCACGGGCTGGAGGAAATATCATGAGCTCAGTTTTTGAAAGGTTGAGTTGACACAATACAACACTGCAGAAATATCCTGGCTGTCTTTCATAAATCTATCTAAAATACCACTTTGTTCAATTTATTCAAGTTAGTAGAGTGATTGCCATTGAAGTCGGAGTTGCATTAATGGACAGAACTTAAAGTGTATTTCCACTTTCACAGCCAAATTTGGATAACACCTATTTTATATGTGTTACATGTTCCCAAAATAAATGAATTAAAATGCTTCTTGCCGTTTAAATTGCTTTTACTTTGGGTTAGGGTTTTAAGGGTTAAAATTTCTTCTAGCTTCTATGTTAGGGGGGGCTGTGAAGGGTGATGGGTCTTGTCAATGGAGTGATAGCTTACCCATTGTATGTAAATGAAGCTTATCAGATAACCACAATCCTCAAAATTCAGTCCCAAGACTTTCCAAAGAGACAGACCACCGTAAAAGGGCCAAGGAAAGCCTGGAGTCAGCCATCTTACAGAGAAATCACAAATTCCTCTGTAAGACTCATGATCTGCTGCAAGCAGGAGACACCATATACTACAATGAAAGCTGCCACCACCCGCAAGCTGTTAACCAGTAATTGCACAGGCTGTGATTACCTGCGTATGACCACATGTAAACGCAGACTATGTCAAGGTGCAATTGTCCACAGGTAATCACAGTGCCCAATTACCTGTGAATTGCCTGGAAACAGCTGTGGGCGGCGGCTGTTATTGTATTATGCATGGTGTTCATGGTGTGCATGGTGTGCATGGTATTTGCTTCTGGCAAAATGCCCTTCCATGTACCTGAGAGATGAAAAAAACTACAGTAAAAGGTATTCCTTGTTAGTATTGCCCTTACATCTCCTGTAATTCCTTTCATTCCCTGCTAATATGTGAAAGGTATGACACTGATTTAATAATGGTTTGCAATTCTGGTAAGTGTATGGGGTTGATTTACTAACCTTTTAAACACACCACGAACGTGTATACACCTCTGTAGTGTGTTCCCTCCCAGCATGATCTATGGGAGGAATCGAAACACCTTTGTAGTGTGTACATACCCAGCAGGTGTGTTGTGCAAAGCCCTGCAATTAATTGCAAGGTAATGTGGTGTAAATTAGCTCTATGTTATGTTGCTTGCGTTGATGAATGCAGGAATGTAAATGCATGAGCTAACCATTTTTGTCTAAACTATGAAGCAGCATTATATATGCATCATGTGCATGATTTTTCCATATATGGCATTAGTGGAAATATGCTTTTAGAGACTTTTTGGTTGATAAATATGTTTTGCTGTGTGAAAATCACACACACCTGGTGTGTGTGTGTGTGTTTAGGTTAGTAAATCACCCCCTATGGGTTAATGTCTGAGGCCCTGTTCATGCTGGTTGTGTTCTGTATTTTGCTGGGTTTTACTATGCAGCAAAGTACATGAACATGAGAAAATACACTGAGGGGAATTTATCAAAAGTAGACCAGCAAAATCTGAAGCAGCTGCCAATAGTAACCAGTCAGCTTCTATCTTTAATTTTCAAAGTCTTACTGAACAAACTGAAAAGAGAAGCATATTGGTTACTATAGGCAAATGCTCCAGATTTCATCAGCTCCAGCTATGATAATTTCCCATATTGATTTAATAGGACTTGTTTGCATTATTCATTCCAGTGCGATGTAGAAAGAAAACAGTCCTATATGCTTAATTTTGGGTGCATTAACCTAAATTTACCATGTAAGTAATTTGTAATTAAATCCTTAACAAATGCATTTGTTCACGTTAAAGTATGAATTTCTAGTGTGAAGCCAGCCTGAGTGATAACAAACACTTGAAGTATTTGTTATTTCTAACACATTTTCAAACACGTTAAAAAGCTATGACCAGTGAGGGACTCTTTAAAACTCATCAATACTATGATCTAATGAGCATGAAGGTTTAGGTTCGTGATGGTGGAATGGGGCAGCAAAGCCAGACATGCCCCCTCTTGCAAGGTAGCCCCCAATATTGAAGGGAATGTTGCATGGTATGGCAGACCTTCTAAACCAGGGTGCCTTCTGGCTTTGTCAGGGGTACCTTCAAATTTCCTCTAAAGAGGGGAAATCTGATGTGAAGGGGAAAACTCCATGTAATTGTTTTTGGTTTTTTTTGCCTGGGATCCCCTCTAAAATCTATACCAGACCCCTGTCTAGGATAAGGGTTTGATATTGATTTTGAGGGAGGAAGCACACATAGTTTTGTACATTTTAGACTGGGGTGCCTTGAGATTTTGCATACTTTTAGAATGTTTTAGAACTTTTAGAATTTTACTTTTAGAAAGGTTCCATGACTATATATAAAATGCTGTGGTATGGTACAGGAAGGGGGGAATATATGCTTAGTGTGCTCCTTTTCCTGGTTATCCAGGCTGCATACTTTAATAAGGGTCTAGTTAGAACATATGCAGGAACCACACACCATTTTTATTTTTTTATTGTAATCATTTATTTTTTCATGGGGGCTTTCAATGTCAATTTGGTGACAATACATTGCCGAGCTATAAACCAGCCTAGTTTATAATTTACCACATAATTTAACAATTTAACGCTGTGTGCATATGATTATGTGCGTTGCGGTTCATTTCAGAACCAAATCTGCAATGTTCAGGAGAAATGTATTGCTTTCACGAACACAAACAACAACCCTGGTTACGAACTGAACCATAAATCTGTACTTTGAAAATATTGTAAATGACCCCTGAAAAGTGAACACAGGCATATGCAGGCTGATTGCACATTTTCAGTCTGTTGGCATATGTAGAATATTTACTGGAGCTCAAACACTTTGTAATTAACAGTATCAGCATACTGAAAGCCAACTGAAATGAACAGTTGGCCAAGGATATTATGTAAAAGAATTTAAGCTTTTAAGCCTCTGGTTCTCCCAATGAAGGTGTCTTGTTCTTCCTTTCTAATTCATTAGTGAATAAATCTATGATAAGGAAAGTAAATTAGATTCAGTGACATCCTTCTAATTGAGTCATCGTCCTCTGCCTGGCTTGGCTGCATTTTTAATTACCAGCTAATCTCATCAATATGGTGTCCGACTGGCAGACAGAGTATTCGTGTGTTTCAGCCTTAGTGTTTCAGAAATACAGGTTCTCAACTCTACTTGACCTTAAACCATGTGTCCAACACAAATAAATTGGACATAAGAAATTTCTTGGCTTCCAAAGCACCTAAAGCCCATAAGACAATTGAAGACTGTCAGAAGAAAACACTGCACAGAAACACCATGAAGTTTGTTTCATCTGAACCATATATTTTTCTAAACTAACACTGATCAATCTTACTTTTTCATATGGATTTCACATAATGTCTTATATGGTAAAAACTCGCAGGAATTACTGAGGAAAAACTCAGGAGTTAAATCCTAAAACGCATTCAAGTACCTTAGCTATTAACAAAAATGTATCTTATTTTTGTATCATTTGAATTATCTCACTAGATTCTCAAATCATCTCTGAATTAATGCTGACACTGTTTTTCCTTCTGGAGGGTGGCTACTTTTATCCCCCATGGTCCCTGCGTTTGTTGTAAAGTAGGCACATCTCCAAGATCGCTCCCGTGATAGACTACAATCTCAATACAAATTAGTAAACTAAATGTGAGATTGTAGTTCATCAGGGGAGTGAGTTTGGAGCTGTGGCTATTTTACAAACACACAGGGACCATGGAGAACAAAAGTAGCCCCCCTCCAGAAGGATGGACAGTGTCAGCACCAATTCAGAGATGATTGGAGGATCTACAGCTGAGTGATACACAAATAAGATACGTTTTTGTTAAGAATTAAAGTATTTGAATTCCTTTTTAAGATTTAACTGCTGAGTTTAGTGTCACTTTAAAAAGGATACCACTGTGTTTCTGGTAGCTCGATTGATGATCGCGAGAAACTGGAAATCACCTGACTCTCCTACTGTTCGCCAAGTACTACAAATGGTCCATCTACATCATAACTATGAAAGAATTTTGGCTTTTCGCAATTGCAAACTGTTTAAATTTGTAAATACTGGGACCCGTGGAAAACGTGGTATTTGTCCCACTCGACGGGCTAACAAGTTTGCCCAAACGATATGTCTTGTACACTGGAAGGTATATGTGTTCTATACTCTCCCTTTTTTGTTTTTTTTGTTTTATTGTTTTCTATGCTATTTGTTAGATTACTAAGATACATTCTTTGAGTCTATGTTGTTATGTATCATGAATGTATGTCACAATATCTGGAAAAATTAATAAAAATCTATAAAAAAAAAAAAAGAAAAATAGAATGCCACTGCATGTATTTTAAATTTTTTGCTCTTAGATGAAGTAGCTTACGACTCTCCAAGGTCATCAGGGATCTAGATAATCTTGTACGAGCTGTTAAAGCAACCACTGTTAGTGTACGTACACAGAAATTTGCCAAAACATACAAAGGCATATGGCACAATGTCAGGACAGACTGACAGTATAAAAGGCATGAGTTACAAAAGATAAGCCCGGAACACCAGAGTTGCCTCAAAATACATTTGGAAAGCATTGACAATTTTTTTTCTTACCAGTCATCATACTGCAAATTAACTTCCTGTATATGTTTAAGGACAAAGAAAAAATAAATATACAGGCAGAGAGTAGAAGAAATCAGGGAAGGATCTGCACAAATGTATGACATTATTAGATGGTTGTTGTTTTTTTAAATAAAATGATCACAATCAGCAGAGTGTTTTTCAACTATGCAGTTTCCACCTTTTTCATTTAATGCAGTTATGGTGTTTACGTTTGTTCAGCATTTCCTGACAACTATTACCAACAAATTTAAAACTGTCACCAGCAGTTGATTTAGGGGTCCTCTATAAAAATCTAAAAACTCTTTTATCTATACTGGCATTGTAGTGTATACAATGATTCAACCTTACTAGACAATTCTTGTAAACGGACTAAAAAGTGTTGCAGCCAGAGAACTAATTTTAGGCTAGGTTCACACCTGCGCAATCCATGACTGCGTGGCCATCATGCACGGTACTGGTCGGATTGCTGTCAGGTCACAGAGTCACCCACCACCGCCGGTCGCGCTAGTGGTGCCATTATTTTCTAATGGCACCCCAGTCGCACTGGGCGGATCGTGTGGTTTACCGCCGTGATTCCGCCCGTCCAATCGAACACGATCGTGGCTAAAACAGTAGCCTTTTTTCTGTGATTGCTGCATGGATGTAAGCCCATTGAAATCAATAGGGCCACATGGCAACCGCTGTGTGCAACTGTACACAATCGCGTGGTCCCGGGATGCGCGTCCCGGATCGCCTAGGTCTGCACCAGCCCTTAGAGTGTCACATAAAAAATGTTGGTACCTCAGTAATGGTGTGTTGTGTTGCAGCATGTACAACTGAGATAACAATTTCTTGTATTGACATGTTTTTTCATCAATCAAGTCATTACAATTTTGCTTACCTCTCTCCAATTTGGTGCATTGGTCTGCAACAATGAGCAGAACATAGTCTCCTCCCACAGCCTGTTTCTTCTTTTGATCCCTTGCTTAGGCCTCATTCACACACAACGCAAGAGGAGAATCGCACATATGCACATGTTGCCGTGTTTATGCATACAAAATTGTTCTAGCTTTGTATGCATTTCCAGAATGCATAGCAAATACATTTTAGGTGTCCTTTTTGCTGCAGTGTGTTGTTCCCTGGTTCAGAGAGGTGTGTTCTACCTGAATTTCATCTGCAATTGGTGTGATCGGATTTCGAAATATGATGGCCCTCACTATTAGTTGGATTGATCAATTAACATTGCTTGTGTTGTTGAGGCGGCAGAGACGTTTGAGGGATTTAGAGAAGCGATGCAGGCATCCTTACTGGATCAATTCATTGGTGTCACAGATGCTCTTGGTCAGTTTCTTCACACATAAATATGTATTTGGAGCTTTGCAGATTCCCAGAGAAGTATTTCAACTTTATCTGGATGTCTCTTTAATATTAAATGCATCCTGGCTGCCTCTAGCTGTGATTGGAAATTCCTCTGCATGTTCTTGTGTTGGAGGATTGGAAGGTGCCGACTCTCTTGAATGCTTAGTGTTTGCAAATTCCTCC
Organism: Nanorana parkeri; assembly: GCF_000935625.1. Lineage (NCBI taxonomy): Eukaryota > Metazoa > Chordata > Amphibia > Anura > Dicroglossidae > Nanorana > Nanorana parkeri. The sequence continues at coordinate 767 of NW_017308759.1, read as the reverse complement.
TCCTCCACAGCCTCCTCTTCTTCCTCCTCAGCCAAGTTTGATCATGCCCTATGAAATAAATCTTTGTTATTACTACATGTTCATCAACATTCAAAATAAGTTGTGTTCAATTTGCAGGTGCATTCAAGAAACATGCACTTTAAGGAAAATCACAATGAATTCAATATTATGTGCATCTTGAAATTAATTTCTCGCCATTTTATAGGCTCTATGGCAAGGGATTATCAGAAAAAGGCAATTGGGAACTGTGCAGTACCACGAGGACATGTACAAAAGCAAAAACAATCTCTTTATAATAGCATTTGGCTGAAAGCATACAATTTATAATTGTAGGGCAACACAAAATGCTAGAGACAAAGCAATAATTTTTCCACTTTATAAATCACTGGTTCTGCCTCATCTTGGGTATGCGGTTCAGTTTTGGTCACCAATCCACAGAAAGGAGAGTCCAGAGAAGGGCAACTAAACTAATTAAGGGACCAAAAGACCAAAGCTATGAGACAAGGTTGCTAAATGTAAACGTGTTCACACTAGAAGTGAGGCGATTAAGGACATGATTTTGATTTACAAAATGTTTAATGGAGATGGCAACATCAGAAATAAACTTTTTACTGTAAACTCCCTAAAAAAGACTAGAGGCCACCAAAATTGGTGGAGAAAAGATTTAACCACAAAGGTCGCAGGTGCTTCTTTTTAGTTAGAGTGATTACATTTTGGAACTCTCTTCCTGTCAAGGCTGGACCAGTGATAAGTGTCTAACTGGATCA